>NW_015390774.1:0-1619 GCF_001527695.2 Protobothrops mucrosquamatus | reverse complement strand
AAATCTATAAAAACATATAGAGTTTAATCCGCCAAGCTTTCGTCAAGTGCACTTGACATCATCAGGGCTAAAAAGGCAAATGCCGGTAAAGACTTATATACAGCCATTCAACGCCTGCTTCCGGCTCCTGGAGCGCGTGACCGGCCCCAGCTGATCCTGCCGCACTTCGAGCGCGCTGCCTGCTTTGATGTTCGGCTCCCTTTTCTGAGTTCGCGTCCTTTCGAGTGCTATTACATTCATTACCAGGGTGTTAGACAGATTCGATGGTAAGGCATTCCTGCTTTCCCTGCATACGGCTCCCCCGCTGTTATACGTGTGTCTGTCTCTGACAGGTGGGGGGGAATGTAAGTTGTTTCCTGAGTTCTTACGAACACGGTGTCCACTCTCCCTGCGCCCCGGCGTAGGTCGTTCTTCTTTTTGTTTCCATTCCCCTCCCTCTCCCTCCCTCCCCCACCACTGATCTTGTGCGGTTGGTGAGGCACTTTAGTGCCGTGCACCTCGGCTCCGTCCCTCTCGCGGGGTGCCCCCGCTCTACTTTCCCGGCGGGCCGCCTCCGCTCTGTCAACCTCCGGCTCTGTCTCTCCCCCAAGACGCCCCCCTTGCCCACTATCTGGGCGTCCTCGATCCGTTACTCCACGTGTAGCATTTAGTCGTTCAATCCATTGTCGGCAGGTCGCTAGATGCGCTGGGGAAACCCTCCCTCCACTTCGTCTCGACCGGGTTGTCATAGGATGTCTGACGGTGCACTTGACGAAAGCTTGGCGGATTAAACTCTATATGTTTTTATAGATTTCTCTTGGTGGTCGTTTTATTTTATAATGAATATTCCCAAGAGTCGCATTTTTGTTTTTATTTCCAAATATATATATACTAAATGTAGCACAAACAGGAAATGTTCACGTTAATGCTGTTTCCTACTAGTTAAAGCAGAAAAAAATTATTTGCAAGGGATTGGACACTGGCTTCAGTGCCATCATAGAACCCAAGCAAAATCCCCAGATACTCAGAAATTTTAGACAAACAGGGAAAGCTTAAAAACAACCAGTCGTTAAAAGAACAGGGAATATCTATTGAACGGTGGCCATATTTACAACTACAATCTAGATACAAGAAAGATGTGGAAGAGTATGGAATTGACACGGAACCAAAACAACTAGACAAACTATTGATAGGCCCCGAAGGAAAACTAATATGCAAAATATACAATTATTTATTAGAATTTGATAGAGTAGAGGAGATGGTGAAAGAACCAATGATTGCATGGGCAAAAAACATAGGGCACAATATAGAATTAGAAGATTGGGAAAGAATTTGGAACAAAAATTACACCACAACCAAACCTGCTGCATACAAGGAAAATCAGTATAAAATGCTATACCGCTGGCACTTAGCTCCAGCAAGCCTGGCGAAAATGTACCCGAATCAAAGCCCAAAATGTTGGCAATGTAATTATCGTCAAGGTACCTTCTTTCATGCTTGGTGGCCGTGTCCCGAAGCGAAAAAAAATTGGATTAAGATACAAGGGTGGCTACACGAGCTAACAAAATGCCAAATAGAACTAAACCCGGAAACATTTCTCCTGGGAATACTTAAAAAGAAATTTGACAGGACAATAAGAT
>NW_015390773.1:9031-33525 GCF_001527695.2 Protobothrops mucrosquamatus | reverse complement strand
TAACATACAACTGCCACTAAACTTAACATACAACTGCCACTAAACCTAACATACAACTGCCACTAAACTTAACATACAATGCTACTAAACTTAACATACAACTGCCACTAAACTTAACATACAACTGCCACTAAACCTAACATACAACTGCCACTAAACCTAACATACAACTGCCACTAAATTTAACATACAACTACCACTAAACCTAACATACAACTGCCACTAAACCTAACATACAACTGCCACTAAACCTAACATACAACTGCCACTAAACCTAACATAAACTGCCACTAAACTTAAAATACAACTGCCACTAAACCTAACATACAACTAAACTATTCTAATGTAACACAACTTCCAGTGCACGGCCTCGAGCTAATGGACATCTGCCAATCATCAGGAACATCAACCCCGGAATATGTGCTTTTAATCATCATCTTGCCTCTTTGGGTTTCTGTGGCATGTCTTTTTACTTTTATGGCAACTGAAAGCTGACTTTGGAGCAGGGTGGATGGGTAAGAGGCAGAAAAAACTGCTCTAAAAATACAAGGAAACCTCAGTTTACCCAATGTATTACATAAAGCTGAAACGGAATTGCATTATACGTTCCAGAAACGTGTTTGACTTAAAAATGCAAACTTGAGTTTCTTTGAGTGTTTAACTCCGTTTTCTCTCTGTGTTGTTTTGCTTTGCAGTGTTGTTAAGCGAGTCCTCACTAGAATGAGCACAAACAATACCGAGTAACAGCTTTTGTACATCAACATTAATGGAGGAGAAGCCCGAGAGAAGATCCGGGGATGAAGAGAACACGAATGAACGAATAAATGAACGAATGAATGAATGAACGAATGAAAAAGCTGCCTTCTAAACATTGCTCAGCCAGATCCGGGAAGAATTCTCTGGTGAGAAGATTCGAACATGAATTTGGCCATCAGCTGATTAGAAACCATGGCTCTCGACAACATTCAGGAGGTGCGCACGAAAAGTCACACAAGGGGAACACATCTCAGAGGGGAAGCTACAACACGTCTGCGCGTCAAAGACATTTGCACACTTTTTAAGGAAAGAAAACATTGCAAGAGGCAGGAAACGCCTGGAAGAAAATAGGATATCCTTTGCCGCTGTCTCGCCACACCCAAAACAGACGGTCGTGTTTCACGCTACCCATAAAGTGTGTTGTTGTTGGTTTTTTTTCATCCGCCATTTGCACCATGCTCCATTCTGGCCTCCGTGGTTCCCTCTTCGTCCTTTCTTGGGGGTTTAGCCCACCTACAGTGAAGAGGGCGTTTCTGACGCAGTCCTTTGTGTAGCTGAGATGATGGATTCCCAGTGTGAAGTTGCACTGGAATAGAGTTACGGATGGGGGGTTGGAGGGATTTGGGGGGGTCTTTCTTGGAAAATCAGTGGGAGGGGAACTAACTCGCCTTCTTCCGCCATTTTGTCACTGGCGGGAGAGGGAAAAGCCATTTAAATGTCTGCCTTGCATGTTTGCCTGTCGCTTACCTCCTAGCTATGTTCTTAGCAGGGAAGGAGAGGGAAGGGGAAGAGGAGGAGGGGAGGGGAGGGGAGAGGAGGAGGAAGGAGGAGAAGGAGAGGAGTAATAGGAGAAGGAGAAGGAGGAAGGAGGAGGGGAGGAGTAGTAGAAGGAGGAAGGGGGAGAGAAGAGGAAGGAGGAGAGGAGAGGGAAAGGAAAGAACGAGAGGAAGAGGAAGAGATAAAAGGAAAGAAGATGGAGGAAGGAGGAAGAAGAGAAGGAAGAAGAGAGGACAGAAAGGAGAGAAGGAGGAAAGAGGAGAAGAGAGAGGAGAGGAAAAGGAAAGAAGGAAAGGAAAGGAAAGGAAAGGGAAGGGAAGGGAAAGGAAAGGAAAGGAAAGGAAAGGAGGAAGGAAGGAAGGAGAGTGGAGGAAAGGGAAAGGAAAGAAAGAAAGGAAAGGAAGGAAGAAAGAAAGGAAAGAGAGTGGAGTAAAGGGAAATGAAAGGGAAGGAAGGAAGGAAGGAAGGAAGGAGAGTGGAGGAAAGGGAAAGGGGAGAGAGAGAGAGAGAGAGAGAGAGAGAGAGAGAGAGAGAGAGAGGTTTGAGAGGTGCAGTGTTTGGCCTCCCCTTCTTCACCCAATCTCACCTCTGCCTCTGAAGGCAGCTACCTCGCCCGGGCTCCCTTTGGGAACGGCCCCGTGGGCATCACGGCGGAGGCTTTATATGCTCCACCCAACGACTGGGCAAAGCAGACAGACACATCCAGCCATATTGGGGAGCCACGGCCGGGAACGCTGCCCGCTTGGGAAATCTGACTTGAGGGGTTCACAAGCAACATCGCTCAAGTTTTTATTAGAAGCGACAGTAAATAAGGAGCGCAGAGCTATCCGTCGTGTTGTCCAGTCCTAAGAACATTCTCTTAGAATTATGGAAGAGTTCAGTAGTACAAATCCTCAAGGCACAATCTTGCTCCTGTCTGGCAGGTAGGCCCCAAAGTCAATTCTTTTTGAGTCCAGAAAGAACAAAAAAAAAAACACCAAAAACCCATAATTCTACAACGGTAGAGAATTGCTGATCCCTCTTTAAACGAAATTTACAGAATACAGAATAATAGACCTTGGAAATCTTCTACTTCAACCTTCTGCTCAAACAGAAGACCCTATATCAGTGATGGCGAACCTACGGCATGCAGCAGCCCCCCCTCACCTCGCCTTGCCCCACAGCAATGGCACCACCACCCTACCCTTTGCCTCCTGCCCACCGCCACACCCACCAGAGACCCCCTGGATCTCCCCCATTCCTGCCCAGCCCCCACAGGCGTCCCCCCAAGCAACATCAAGGTGGCCACGCCCACCCTGGCCACACCCACTCAGTCTGCCGTGTCCATGGCAGCCACGCCCACCCAGTGGGCCACGCCCACACCCACCCACCCCTGAGGGCACCACAATGCTGATGCGGCCCTGGCACTTTGCGATAAATAAGTGGGTTTTGGGTTGTGGTTTGGGCACACTGCCCTATATTATTCTGGACAAATGGTTGTCCGGTCTCTTCTTAAAAACCTCCAGTGATGGAGCACCCAGAACTTCTGAAGGCAAGTTGATTCATTGTCCTCCCTGTTAGGAAATTTCTCCTTAGTTCCAGGTTGCTTCTCTCCTTGGTGAGTTTCCATCCGTTGCTTCTTGTCCTGCCTTCAGGTGCTTTGGAGAATAGCTTGACCCCCCCCTCTCCTTTGGGACAGCCCCTCAAATATTGGAAGACTGCCATCATGTCCCCCCTAGTCCTTCTCTTTGTTAGGCGCTAGACATTCCCCATTCCCACAACCGTTCATCGTATGTTCTAGCGAATAAAGGTGAATATCCGTGTCCCAGGATCCTGCAATGTGTTTTAGCTTTTGATATGTTGCAAAAAAGAAAAGGTAAAGAAACCATTTGTCTGAAATGAGATAGGATCTCCTGCCCGACCGTGGGGTTGGACTAGAAGACCTCCAAGGTCCCTTCCAACTCTATTATTATTATTATTATTATTATTATTATTATTATTATTATTATTATTATTATTATTATTATTATTATTATTATTATTATTATTATTATTATTATTATTATCATTATTGATCATCGCACAGTCAGCCAGATGTTCAGACTGGATTTGGCATTTTTGTCTACCTATCGAGTCCTTACCAAGGACCTGGGATAGGCAGATGTGGATGTTTGAATTGATGGTATTACAGATCTCGTGGCAGGATGGAAGCAGTTCCTAGTAAGGCCGCCTTTTGCAATTGACTGATGGTGAATTTGTCAATGCCAATGATGGTGTCCAGGTGGAGCTCCAGTTGTTTTGGGATTGCACCCGAGGCACCTATTACTATTGGTACCTATTATTATTATTATTATTATTATTATTATTATTATTTATATTCATTGTAGCCATCTAATCAAAAACAAAGGAGTTGTGACAGACATGTTGGTAGAAATGGGTCCTGGAGGATTAAAGCAGAAATTTTACCTCAAAGTAAGTGTGAAAAAAAACATCATCCTGTCAGTTACAATCACAAAAGGTGGCAGATGTTTACAGCTGGAGGCATCAAAGACGTGACGGCTGCTGATGTTAGTTTGTTGAGTTGGAAGGGGGGAAAAAACCATGAGAATGGGGCCACGTTTATCTATAATGATGATTCCACCCAGTGGTAGGATTCAACTAGGTCAGTGGTGGCAAACCTATGGCACGGGTGCCAGAGGCGGCACTCAGAGCCCTCTCTGTGGGCACTCGTACCGTCGCCCTAGTCCTAGTCCTTCAGCTGGGTTTTATAAAACCTTTTTGCTTTAGGCCTCTGCCGCCGTGTAAAAAAAAAAAGGTTCAATCAATCAGTCAATTTCAACTTCTTGCGGGGGAAAAAAAGATCTTGCAAAGTTGGAATTGATTGATTGAACTTTTTAGTCCCACCCAGTCTGTCGTTACCACTGCAGCCACGCCCACCCAATGGGCCACGCCCACCCGGCACCCGACGATGCATAAGTGGGTTTTGGGTTGCAGTTTGGGCACTCAGTCTCTAAAAGGTTCGCCATCACTGAACTAGGTGAACAACCGGTTCTCTGCGTGGATGCCACTTCCAGAAGTCCGTTCTGGGCCTGGGCAACCAAAAATTAGCTACAGGTTCTGCCAAAGTGGTGCAAACTGGCTGAATCCCACCACTCTATCTATCTCCTTCCAACTTTATCATTATTATTATTATTATTATTATTATTATTATTATTATTATTATTATTATTATTATTATTATTATTATTATTATCTATCTATCTATCTATCTATCTATCTATCTATCTATCTATCTATCTATCCAGTGGTGGGATTCAAATACGTGAACAACCGGTTCTCTGCATGGATGCTGCTTCCAGAAGTCCATTCTGGGCCTGGGCCACAAAAAATTAGCTACCGATTCTGCTGAACTAGTGCGAACTGGCTGAATCCCACCACTGGTTCCACCCTTAGTTTCCGTTCCACCTTGCTGATGATGATACAATATGAAGACTTTCCCCTCTGCTCGTGGCCACCTCTTAAACAACCTCAGCTTCTTAGTTCTTGGTTACGATCTTCACTTTGATTGCTTTGACCCTGCAAATCTTCTACTCCTAGGGATGTCCTTCACTGTGTAGCTTTCCCGTCTTCCCAGCCTTCTTACTTACGTCTGCATTTACTCCACCACTTCCATAGGTGAAGTCTCCAGTAGCAGCCATAGCCGTTTCCTCCCCGATCTTGACAAAAACCGCCCGTAACGCAAGTTGTCCACACCAAAGTCGTGGGCTGGGTCTCCAAACGGGAACGCCCAGCTCCTTCAAGCTCCATAGCGTCCAGCCACATCCCCCTTCCTCACTGTGGATCCGATGGTGTGTTAATAACAAAATACCTTGTAAACCAATGTTGGATGTTTCTGTTGTCATTCGTGTGTAGGTAATTTATGTGTGTGTGCGCCGACCTATGGGTGTGTGTACGTGTGTGGCTGCACGCACGTACACACGCGCATCTCATTTTGAGTATGTACCTCCTTAAATGTAACAGAAGTACGTTTTTAAAACGGCTTACACTACGAACGCTTTCTTCGTACCAACTCATGCTCATACGTAGGGTTCTTCGTTTTGAGTTTGTCCCGATTTCCGTTCCTCTGTTTTCATTTTTTTTAAAAATGGTTGCCCTCTTGTAAAATAAAACCCGCCGGAATTCCTGACTTTCTGACGAATCGAAAGAACAATAATTTTGGTTACTTTAAAAGTATGCTTGTTATTAAAAGTACTTAATAAAGGTCACGACCGGACTTTTGTAGCATACTCGAATAAAGTGTGCTAGTGCCTTTCGCCGATGGCTTCAAGACGTGGCTTGCTTTGTGTCCTGGTTGTCGTTTTTAATTCCATCCCAATCTCTTCCCTTCCTGCTTGTCTGATAGAAACAGGGATGGTGGTACTGTTTATCCCGAGGCTGGAAATACATATTTATTTCTGTACAGGTAATTCCCCTACAGGTGTTCTGTCCCAGCCTACGTACGTCCTTGTTACTTCACAAAGACAAGCCCTCTTTTAACAGTAGACTGGAAAATAAACCCTTTTTATTTGAGTTACAGACCTGATAATTGTCCCAGAAAACAAAAGCAACAGAACACTTTTCCAATGGAGACCTTGTCCAAAAGCAAACGGAGCACGTCAAACAGGAAATAACTCACAAGCAAAATAAACAGACCATGATATCTTGACTCTGAAGTTCTTTGTAAACGGTTGCCTCCAGCAACCAGCCCTGCCCACATTCCTTTTTGTTACGCAGCCCCCCAAGTCGTGGCTTCTCACTGCTTTCTCCTTCTCCCCTGGAGTCACCCCATTGCCTCCCTCTGTCCTACTCGTGTGACCTGTCTATGTTTACGAGTGTCTCCGAGGTCTTCCAGCTGTGCGTCCTCCGAGCCCGACTCAGCTTCCCAGCACAGCTGGCTCTCAACTTGATCACGAGTGGAAGGACCAGCCTCTTCATCAGTCTGTAAGTCCTGAGCTCATCAGAGCCTACCTCCGACTCTGAAGGCTCTCCAGGCCCCTCCCCCTCCTCCTCCTCTGATTCCTCAGACTCAACTACCGGGATCAAAGGCTGGCACGGAATCACAACAACAGGTGACCACTTGACAGTGGCTGTTAGAAGTTATGATGCAGCCCCAAAAAGGCCCAGTTCCCAAGTTCTAATTTGGAGAATTTTACTTTTTCAACCTCTCCGAGCAGAGATTTGCGCTCTCCATTTGGCTGCTGGTCTGTTAGCATTATCTCTGAACACACACACACACACACACACACACACACACACACAAAGAGATTTACAAATGTCCCAGGATAATGTTGCAGGATCCAATCTGGGTCGGTCACCTGGACCAGAGGCTTAGTCTTCTGAGCTTTGTCCCCCAAAGAAAGGCACCAGCATGAGTGCAAAAACTCAGGAGACTGTTGTTTCTCTGCGTCATATAATATATGTGAGTATAGGCATAATACTGTATTTATTTTTGTCATATTTATGTAGCGCACATCGGAGGAGGTGACTCTTTCAGAGCTGTGCGCAACAAAAATTTCATTTTAATGTATGCCGATGAGTGTACATTCCAAGTGACAATAAAGTTATTATTCTAAAAAATAAATAAATAAATTCTATTCTATTCTATCTGGTCCCGGTGACCGACCAAGATTGGATCCTAAAAAGTAGATTTACTCGCTTGCAGTTTCTTGCTATGAAAAGCCAGCACACCCAAATAAGGGGGACGCTGGAGCTGGTGAAAACCTTCCGCTCGCCAGGTTTGTGTTTTGAATCTCACAGGACGACAACAGTCACAGTTGTGGTGCAAACCGCTTATGGGAAAGCACTTAAATGAATTGAGCCTTTATCCAGCAGCACGATGTTCTCTTTTTTTATGCAGGGTTTGCAATGTGCCATTTTGTCCACCAGATGGCGGGAAAGCATCTTCTAAGACAGGGGTCCTCAACATTGGCAACTTTAAGACTTGTGAACTTCAACTCCCAGAATTCCTCAGCCAGCAAAGCTGGCTGAGGAATTCTGGGAGTTGAAGTCCACAAGTCTTAAAGTTGCCAAGGTTGGTGACCCCTGTTCTAAGAATAACAGAATAAACTATGGAAAAGTCAGTAGAAGGAAGCCGGGCAATCAGTTTGCTTCAATATACTTTATACAGCTAGTCCTCAACGTACAAACATAATTGAGGCCAACATTTCCAAAGGAGACATTTGTTAAATGAATGTTGCCCCCATTTTACGAGCTTTCTTGCCACCGTCGTTAAGTAAATCACTGAAAGTTGAATTAGTAACACGGTCGTTAAGCTTTCCCATTGACTTTGCTCATCGGAAAGTCACCAACGCTGATCACGTGACTCCGGGAGGCTGCAACCGTCATAAATATGAGTCAGCTGGTCCCGGTCACATGATCAAAATTCAAGACATCTGGCAAATGTCTTGAATTGTTAGCAGTTGATCAAAAGTGCCCATTTTAGATTAAAGCTTTTGTCTTTCAAAAGTGCCCATTTTAAGTGAAAAAATTTTTCATTTAACAACCATTTGAAGTTATAATGGACTAGGGAAAAAAGCGGCTTATTTACCACTTTTCATACTTACGACTGTTGCAGCATCCCCCAAATTCAGACACTTGGCCATTGACTCGCATTTATGACGGTTGCAGGGTCCCAGGATCACGTGACCAGCTTTTGTGACTTTCTGAGGAACAAAGTCAACGGGGAAGCCAGGTTCCACTTAATGACTGGGTTACTCATTGAACAACTGCAGTGATTCCCTTAACGAATGTGGCGAGAGAGGTCGTAAAATGGGGCAAAACTCACCAATGTCTCGCTTAGCGACATAAATTTTGGGCTCAGTGGTGGCCGTAATTCGAGGACTCTCTGTATTTTCTCCTCCTCTTCCTCTGTTGTTTTTTTTTCCTTTCTTTTCTCTATTTTGACAGGACCTTCCTGCTCGCATTCTCTTGCCTCCGTCCTTTCTTTCCTAGAAGAAAGAACAGATTTTCTCTGCCGTGGCCTTAGATGAGTGGAACAGATGAGCTGATGGGTTACAGCAGACTTTTTAAATTAAGCCAAGGGCTGTGTGAAATGAGAACCACATGTGGTGTACGGATCTACCGCTTCTAAACACAGGACGTAAACCTCCTGACCGTTGTTGGGAACTAATTGGCCCCTCCTATTCCTTCTCCTCCTCCTCCTCCTCCTCCTCCTCCTCTCCATCCTTACAACATGTTCTGAGCTGAGGAACACAGAAGATCTTGTGATCTTGTCTCAGCCTGCTTGAGCCAATTCTGAGGCTTTCTCAACTTTATCCCGAGGAAGCAAATTGCCGATACTTGAAACCTAGACGCTGCCCTCATTCCTGTCTCTTGCCAAAGTCTTTGTACTTCCCTGTTGTTGCAAGAAGTCTGGCGTTCCCTGGGGTGGTGAGCTTCAAGCTGGAAGGCAGGGCAGATGTCAGAAAAGAAGAAGAAAGAAGAGCTTCTTAAGTAGTGTCGCATTTTTTGCGTCGCGCGAGGAAAGCACATCTTCCTTCCCCTGTCCTGACCACTTTCTACAGAGGGACCATCGAGAGCATCCTGTCTTATGGCATCACAGTCTGGTTTGGAAGCATCACTGCAAAGAGTGGTGAGGACAGCAGAAAAATTATTGGGAGTTCATTTCCTTCTATCCAGGACATGGGATATAAGCGTTGCTTGAGCAGCGTCCCCAGGATTGTCTGGGACACTACACATCCTCTTCACAACCTGTTTTCCTTGTTACCTTCTGGGGGGGGGGAGGGCTTCGTGATATCCAAAGCAGAACATCCAGATTCAGTCACACTTTTGTTCCATACAGTGTCAACCTTGTGAACTCTCAAGCTTCCTCTTTCCGTTAAGTGTTCAAGATGGACAGTGATTAATATTTATATGTTATTTACATGTAAGGGTGTAGGTCTATACATATGTATGTACATAGCATGTCTATTATGTGTGTTATGTATGTGTACGCTTTTGAGAGCAGGCAACAGAATTTCATTTTTAATGTGTGCCAATAAAAAATGACGGGAAAATCCCGCCAAATGTGAAGACACCAAAGGAGTACGGCGAGTAAAGTTCATGGAGCGTGGTTCGACCATCAATTCAGACGTCTACTGTGAAACATTATGAAAACTCAGGAGAGCCATCCATAACAAGCGTCAGGGCCTGCTGACTTCCGGTGTGGTATTGATTCACGACAATGCTCGCCCACACAATGCTAGATGGACCCAAGAACTTTTGAAGCAGTTCTGTTGGGATGTTTTTGATCACCCCCCCCCCCATAGCCCAGATTCGGCACCGAGCGACTATTACTAAAGAATTTCAAACCTTGTAAGATGCTACGACAAGGGCCTCAATTTGAATGGCGATTATGTCGAAAAGTCATGTCATGTTGTAGTTGTCTAATGCGTACAATAAATGTTCTGTATCTGCGAGTGTCTGTCATGGATAACCAAAGGGAGGTTTATTTCCGAATTGCCCTCGTACATAAAGCTTGTTTTTCCATGCAAACCAGAATGAGTGTGACACACGCATCGCTTATGGCTTGTGGCGCACCACAGATGCTTGCGAAGACTGCAAACAAGGAATTTAGGAGCAAGTCAACATCTGCAAAACGACAGATGTGGTGGAATGATCAAAGTCTAATTCCTTTTCCATCAGACACTGGTAAAAACACCGAGATCAGTAGCTGGAAGAAGCCGGATTCCATAAAAGAGGGAGTTGGGTGTTGGGAAATCCTGCTAGATAGTCCTTGACTTACGACAACTATTGAGGCCAACATTTCTGTTCTTAAGCGAGACAGTTAAATGAGTTTTGCCCCATTTTACGACCTTCCTTGCCAGTTGTTAAGTGAGTCACTGCAGCAGTTAAGTTAATAATCTGGCTGTTAAGTGAAATCAATTTTCCCCTTGACTTTGCTTATCAGAAGGGGATCACATGACGCTGCCACCGTCATAAATACGAGTCAGTTGCCAAGCATCTGAATTTTGACCATGTGACCCCAGGGATGCTGCAACGATCATAAGTATGAAAAACGGTCATAAGTCACTTTTTTCAAACAGTTGCTAAATGAAGCAGAAGTCTAGCTGTATAAAAAAAAACATCAGGGGGAAAAATTTTTCATTCAAAATGGACACTTTTGAAAGAAAAAAAGAAAGTTTAATCGAAAACGGGCGCTTTTGAACAACTGCTAACCGGGACAGAAAGTTTAGCCAAAAATAAAATAAAAATAAAATGGAACTATTCCGCCATTTTGAATTTTTTTTTTACACCCACACTGCCGAACAGTAAGAGCGTTGCCATGGCAACAAAAGCCATCAGCCTCACCTCAGCCAACAAACTTTGATGTGGGGCAAGAATTGATAAGATTGAAAGCTGTCTTGGCTTGAGGGCATGTCACACATTAACCTTGAAAGTATGTTTTTACCTCAACTTCCAGCCAGGTAGACTTACCTGAGGGAAGTGAAAAAAATCTTAAAACCAGTTTGCGCTTTTGATAAAAGAAGGCGGTTTAATTTCCAGGGCTGGGTTTGAGTTGATGTTACGAGCGTTCAAATGAAAAACTCAACCCAATACGGGGCTGGTCTTAACAGAAAGACACAAATGTGGTGGAAACCTTCAGAAAAAGCAACAAAGAGGCCGCCACAGAGAAGAGCAACAAAGAAGATTAGGGGACTGGAGGCTAAAACACATAAAGAATGGTTGCTGGAATTGGGTATGTCTAGTTTAATGAAGAGAAGGATGAGGGGGGACATGATAGCAGTGCTATAGTATCTCAGGGGTTGCCCCAAAGAAGAGGGAGTCAAGCTATTCTCCAAAGCGCCTGAAGGCAGGACAAGAAGCAATGGATGGAAACTAACCAAAGAGAAAAGCAACCTAGAACTAAGGAGAAACTTCCTGATAGTGAGAACAATTAACCAGTGGAACAACCTGCCTCCAGAAGCTGTGAATGCTCCAACACTGGAAGTTTTTAAGAAGAGACTGGACAGCCATTTGTCTGACATGGTATAGGGTTTCCTGCCTGAGCAGGGGATTGGACTAGATGACCTTCGAGGTTCCTTCTAACTCTGTGATTCTGTAAGGGTCTCCTGCTCGAGTTGGGGGGTTGGACTGGATGACCTCCGAGGTCCCTTCCAATTCTATGATTCTGTAAGGGTTTCCTGCTTGAGCAGGGGTTTGGACTAGAGGACCTCCAAGGTCCCTTTATGTTATTCTGTTCTAATTGGATGTGTCATTAGAATGAGAGGGACACCACACTGGGTAGGGATGGGGCTGAAAAGGGCAGGAGAAGATCTTCAAAATGATCAAGAGGATGAAGAAAATCCTCTGCAGGAAACTCATGGGGATACAGGGAGTTCTCTACTTATGACCACCCTCGATAGTCCTTGACTTGACAATCATTCTTTTAGTAACCAAAGTTACAACAGCACTGAAAAAAGTGAGTTATGACCAGTTTTCATATTTAACGCCCCATAGTCACGTGATCAAAATTCAGGGGCTTGGCAACTGACATGGACTTATGACTGTTGCCCTGTCCCGGGGTCATGTGATCACCATCTGTAACCTTTCCAGCTGGCTTCCGACAAGCAGCCGATGGGGAAAGCCAGATTCCGGCTGAACAACTGCAGGAATTCAATAAACTGTGGCAAAAAAAAAAAGAAAATTGTCATAAAGTGGACCCAACTTATTGTAACAACTGTCTCGCTTAGCAACAGAAATTTTGGGCTCCTTGTGGTCATCTATCTATAACTTTTGGAACCTGTAAATAGAGAGATTTTATCATTCCGAAGGGCCAAGACATCTGTTCAACCCAGTTTCAAAACGAAGCGTCCCCCGTAAAAAAAAAATCATTAGCTTCTGAAAATTTGAGAAAGGTTAAAATCGCACGTGTGGTTTCCTAGATTCTCCAAACCTTTTCGCCTTAAGGCTAACTAAATTCAGTTAAATGTATTTTCTTGGCTCGCCTGCCGCATTAAGGTCAGATTTGAGTTGATGTGTCCTTTGACCCATCCGTGAAGGAATGCCACTTTATGGGATCCAAGGGTCTCTTTACCCACCGTGCCCATTGGGTTTATACATTTATAGTTTTATGTCTGTTCTCCTGCAATCGCCACCTTTTTCGAGAAATCTTTCATGTGTTTTATCGAGTTGTTGTTGTTTTCAACTTTGTAAACGGGCCAGAGTGGGTGGCGAGTTGCGTAATTCTAGAAGTCTAAATTGTAAATAAATCAATAAACCCTTTTATCTTAACTCTTCTTGCCCAATAACACCAGTTGCAAAACCTGTTGCTTTTATATAACCAGTGAGTCTTTTTTTTCCTATCTCATTATTATTATTATTATTATTATTATTATTATTATTATTTGCTTCTTGGTGTGGGAAGTAGCTGTGTGCTTCTTTAACTGGAAGGTAACGATTTTAATTAAAATCATCTTAGCCGGAATCATCTTGTAGAGCTGAAAATTACTACAGTGAGAAAAATTCAAGATCCTTGACTCTAAAGACACCCCCCCCTTCCCCCAGTGTAAATTAAGACATTGTTGGGTCCTCCTGCAGGGAGGGGCTGTTGTAAGAAAGCTGAGTCTGAGAAAGAAAAGAAAAATGAAAAAAGCAAGTGTGCCTTTAATATTTGTTGGAAATGATGCTACCAGATTCTTGATATTTTTTTTTATTAACACAGACTAACATGGCCTTCATCCTACGAGGAAAACTGGGAAACGAAATTCAAAGGGACATTTCAGTCCTACTTCTGAAATGGTATACGTTCTCCTGTTTGAGCAGCGGACTGGACTAGAAGACCTCCAAGGTCTATTCTATTCTTTCCTGTCCTGTCCTATTCTGTATTTCTATTCTATTCTGTATTTTTATTCTGTAACTCTATTCTGTATTTCTATTCTATTCTATATTTCTATTCTATTCTGTATTTATTCTATTCTATTCTGTATTTCTATTCCATTCTGTATTTCTATTCTAATTCTATATTTATATTCTATTCTGCATTTCTATTCTATTCTATTTTGTATTTCTATTCTATTCTATATTTCTATTCTATTCTGTATTTATTCTATTCTATTCTATTCTGCATTTCTATTCTATTCTATTTTGTATTTCTATTCTATTCTATTTCTATTCTTTTCTATTCTGTATTTCTATTCTATTCTATTCTGTATTTCTATTCTGTATTTCTATTCTATTCTGTATTTCTATTCTAATTCTATACTTCTATTCTATTCTATTCTGAATTTCTCTTCTCTTCTCTTCTTTAAAAAAAATTGCTACTCTTTCAGATGTTTGTGGAGATTCTCAATCACCCAGGTCATGGGCTTTTTTCCCCCAAAAAGGCAACTGGACTTTCTTGATTTTTTTTTCTTTGAAAATGTTTCGCTTCTCATCTGAGAAGTCTCTTCAGTTCCCGAAGGAAGGGAGCCACCCCAGAGAAGGCCCTTCTTCTGGGCCCAGCCAAGGCACCCCTTAGGAGAGGGAACACACAAAAATAGAGGCGTTTGACTGAGTAATAACAGATAACGTGGTCCCCAAGCTGTGTAGGGTTTCAAGGTAGCAACCACCACCTTGAACTGCACCCGGAAACAAATGGGTATCCAATGCAGCTCCCACAGGAGAGAGGTGACACAACATACACACCTGGGCCGGCAGACAACCACNCCACGTGGGTCTCTGCATTTTGATCCCATTGGAACTTGCGGAGTCTTTTCTGGAAAGCTGCAGAAGTCAAGAACCTCAGAGGATAGTCGCAGTCTCCTGCTAGGAAAACGCACAGAGGGCTTTCAAATTTTGCAAACTTGTTCCCTATATAGGTATAGCTGGTTGGAACATGTTGCCACATCAAACACCGGAAATCTCACAACAGGGAAGAGATTCATTCAGCAGGAAAAGCCGACGGGATCTCCCGGTCAAGTAGCAGTCAGATGTTCCTCATAGCAACCGAACTGATATTTTCCCCTAAGGCTCCCCTCAGAATATAAACACAACACTCTTACCTGAGCCTCACCTGGGGGTGCAAACAGGTCTGTCTGCTTTCTTACGAAATGGGAGTCCGAATATGCCTTTTTTTTTTCTTCCCTTCCCCGCCCTCCTTTTTGTAGAAACGCAACGGCTTTTTCTCCTTGGGAGCGAAGCCTGGGGTCCTTAGGGGTCCCCAAGAAGCTGCTTTAGAAGGAAGCAGCGTTTTAAACTTTTCCCATTTTATTTCGGTTTAAAAGAGGAAGGATGCCTCTGTTGAAACCGAAACCCGCTCGTTCGACTCTCAAAACAATAATACTTTGCATTGACCGTTCATGGCAATTCAAGATGTTAATGCCAGAAAGATAAAAACGATGACTGGTTGGTTGGTTGAGGCAAACAAATAGAAGTTTTTAAAAAGAGACTGGACAGCCGTTTGTCTGAAATGGTGTAGGGTTCCTGCCTGGGCAGGGGGTTGGACTCGATGACCTCCAAGATCCCTTCCAACTTTATTATTATTATTATTATTATTATTATTATTGTTGTTGTTGTTGTTGTTGTTTTTCTTGAGATCATCTTTGTGCATGTTTCTTGGCAGCGTCACCGTAGTAAGCCGGGCACTACCTATGTACTTGTTCACTACCCCAACTTAAATGTGGAAATACTACGGTTGCAGAATTGAATAGACTCTAGAGCAGGGGTAGGCAACCTTGGCTCTTTTATGACTTGTGGACTTCAACTCCCAGAATTCCTGAGCCAGCCACACTGAGGGGAAAGGGAGAGGTTTCCAAGCTGAGCCGTGCTGGCTCAGGAATTCTGGGAGTTGAAGTCCACAAGCCATGAGGGGGCCATAGTTCCTCCATGCTGGCTCAGGAATTCTGGGAGTTGAAGTCCACGAGTCATAAAAGAGCCAAGTTTGAAGACCCCTGGTTTAAATATTTTTTCCTCACGGTCACGTGATCAAAATTCAGGCATTTGGGCAGGGGTAGGCAACCTTGGCTCCTTTATGACTCGTGGACTTCAACTCCCAGAATTCCTGAGCCATCCACACTGAGGGGAAAGGGAGAGGTTTCCAAGCTGAGCCGTGCTGGCTCAGGAATTCTGGGAGTTGAAGTCCACAAGTCTTAAAGTTGCCAAGGTTGATGACCCCTGATTTAGGACAGCGATGGGCAACCTTGCCTCTCTTATGACTTGTGGACTTCTACTGACCATCACGAAAGCAAGTTCGAATAATGGTAACTAGAGCTGGAAACTTAAAATTGCAACGTTCCAACAATTACAACGATCTTAGGTAAAGCAGCAAAACTCTCCCATTATTTTTTTTAAAAAAAACCATTAATTGCCAACACTAGTTGCAGATGTAAGTCTACATCAAATAAGACGGAGGGAATTTTAAGATAAACAAACTCAATAAATATCGGTGGGTCTATCCCGAGTGAAATGAATTTCGTCTCCAGTTCGATGAATTTGCATTCTTTAATACAACACATTCCATTAACAAGGAACAGATTTGGGCAGGCAAAGCTGCGTACAACTCCGTTGAGGTTTTGAAAATGTCATTTCAAAGGCACGCTCCGCTTATTTGTGCTGGGGTTTGCGAATAACGTTATCATGTCGGCCACCGGTTGCAGAATTTGGTAACTGCAAACTTGGGTTGGGAAGTTGCCTACGGTCCAGACGGCCGTAGCATGTTCTGACTTACGCAACAGGACGTAAGTAATAATGACCAGGAAAAACAGGCCCATTAATTGTCGCACAATCTAATGAGTGTAAACCCCAAATTGTCTTTCTCCAAGCTTAATGGCCTTTAGATCTGTTTGGATTGCAAGCAACACAAGCCTCCAACAGCTCAGCCCTTGATTATGGTACTTACTGCAACGGTTAATAATCCTTAGATCAGTGGTTCTCAACCTTTTTAATGCTGCGACCCCAACCGGTCGTAAGTCGAGGACTAAACCGGTCGTAAGTCGAGGACTAAACCGGTCGTAAGTCGAGGACTACCCAACCGGTCATAAGTCAAGGACTTTCCCTGCCCGGGAGCGCTGCGCATGCGTGGCTCCGCCCCCTGCGCCGGCTGAGGCGTAGCTGGCAAGCGGCAGAGACGGAGCAGGCCGACCACCAGCTGGCCCAGCCCAAGGGAGGTAAGGCACCCGCCGAAAAAGGGGAAAAAATGGCAGACAAAAAAAATGGCGGACAGCCTTGCTTGACGACCCCCGTGAAATGGTCGATCGACCCCAAATGGGGTCCCGACCCACAGGTTGAGAACCACTGCCTTAGATGCTGAAGCTGATCTCTTATTAATTTTGATGGTGCTAAAAGAAGCACTTCAAACTGAGAAAAACCTGGAATTATTTCAGGACAGCTGGGGAATGTTTTATAAATCCACAAAGTATCTAAAAAAAGAAGAGAGGGGGATCGTAGTTTCTTTTTTTAAGTCTGGGTGAATCACGAGTCTGAGGTGGCAGAGTCTATTTTGGGCTGCTTATAAAAATGGCTGCACCTGAGTACAACGGCTGAAGTCCTTAGTTCACATCTGGTAACAAACCGTGTTTAGCCAATAGGCAATTGTGGATGCTGGTTTGCCGGTAGTACAGGAGAGTCTTCCAAGACAGGACAGCCTTGCTTCTTCTACAGGTGGTCCTCAGCTTACAACAGTTCATTTAGTGACCGTTCAAAGCTATAGCAGCGCTGAAAAATGCGACTTTCCACCATTTTTCAGCAATGACCTTGGCAGCATCCCCGTGATCAAAATGGCATGGCAACTAACTCATATTTATGACAGCTGCTGTCCCCCAAGGTCACCTGGTCCCAAAATGGGATAATTTGCCGCTGCCAATTCGCCCTGGGACGACAATTCCGTTTAATGATTTAAAATAAAATAAAATATTTTAACTTTTGCAATTCGCATTTTCGTTGTCCCTTTCGCATCCTTTAATGATTCTATTCCAGTATTTCTTTGATAATCGTGTTGACTCTTGTCCCGCAGCAAATTGGTTGTTGCAAGTTGTCCTGCAGTGAATAATGATGATGTCAGAAGGGACCTTGGAGGTCATCTAGTCCAACCCCGTTCAGGCAGGAAAGTCTACACCATTTCAGACAAAGGGCTGTCCAGTCTCTTCTTAAAAACTTCCAGTGTTGGAGCATTCACCACTTCTGGAGGCAGGTTGTTCCGCTGGTTAATTGTTCTGTCAGGAAATTCCTCCTAAGTTCTAGGTTGCTTCTCTCTTTGGTTAGTTTCTATCCATTGCCCTTCCTTCCTTCCTCCTTTCTACCCTCCCTCTCTCCCTCCTTAGTTCCAGGTTGCTTCTCTCCTTGATCAGTTTCCATCCATAGTTTCTGGTCCTGCCTTCAGGCGCTTTGGAAAATAGCTTGACTCCCTCTTCTTTGGGGCAGCCCCTGAGATACTGGAACACTGCTATGTCCCCCCTGGTCCTTCTCTTCATTAGACTGAGGCAAGTTGGCCTTGGCGAATTGCCATTGACCCACCTGATCCCCTTTTGCACCCTTCTGACAAGCAAAATCAATGGGGAAGCCAGATTCACTTAACACTTAACTAACTTACCAACTGCAGGGTTTCACTTAACAACCATGTCACGTAACTCCGAGACCGTCATAAATAGGGATCATTTTGCCAAGCATCTGAATTTTGATCATGTCGATAATGGGGATGCTGCGACGGTTGTGTGAAAAAGTCAACTTTTTTCCCCTGTGGTGTCGTAACGTTGAACGGTCGCTAAATGAATTGTTGTTGAGGATTTACCTGTTATTTCCAGTTTCAACTTTCATGATCCTCCTGCCAATTGTGGGACTCACCAGCCGAGTCATCTGCAGGGCACTGAACTTTGCATCTTCTGTAAACACAAACGACGGGTGGAAATTAATAGAACTGAAACCTGCGAAAGAGGAAGACTCCTTTTGATGTTTTTCCTCACACTCTTGTGTGGTCACTGAAAGCGCTCCTCTCCAATTCGCAAGTTCGCTCCTATACGTAGAACGTCTTCCTTTTCAACCCGTGTTTCTATTCTGATCCCGATTCCCAGTTCCCTTTAGCGAGGTTTATCGTAATATATGTGAGGTTGCAAGAATCCTAGCAACGGTGCCGTTCTCAAATCAGAACCAATCTATTTTATGGTACGCAATATACACAGAGCCTCGGTACAATATTCAATATACGTAGGAAAGTACAGGGATGCTTTCCAGGGCCTTTATTAAAAATCCAGGGTAACTATAACCGTGCACGGGACTGAGATACAGAACGCAGATGTTTTAACGTGATGTTTGGTGTGTGACCTGAAACGGCATAATCCTAATTCTTAAAACAAGGTCAAGAGGACACGAAATGGAGGTAAATGGGGGTTTTGCCGTAGTTTAAATCCCAACTAAATATAGGTTCCAAAGTTCACTGTCTACCTTTTAATATCTTAAAATTCCTTTTACTGCCTCGCCACTCGGCATTCCAGCAGACCTGTGTCTTTGGGACTTGTGATGGGAGCTGCAAAAGCAAGAATTATTCACGCTTTCAGGAGCGTTAAATGGCACCCACCCTGATCTTTTCTGCGAATGTGCATTCACAACGCCCCAAATTAAAACATTTACCAACATAATGGCACACACAAATATATTTTATTTTCTCCCAATGTATTAAAGAACACTAGAGGGCATTGAACATCTTCAGCATCCAAAAAATTTAACCTGTGCCCATCTGTGAATTTCACTCACAAACACACCTTTAAGACGCAAGCGTGCTGAACAGAGGATCAATTGAAGAACCCCGAACCGGACAGCCGGGATGAGAGAGAGCAAGGCTCTTTCTGAATCAAGTTCAAATGAGTGATTTCGACTGGGAAGTTAAAAAAGAAAATGAAACACTCTGTAGGATTGACGGACACATCCGCATAGTTTTCCTGGCGATATAGTAAGGGTGATCAACTTACAAGTTCATTTAACGACTGAAGTTACAATGCCACCGAAAAAGAGCGACCTATTAACCATTTTTCACTTGCGACCGTTGCAGCCTCCCTGTGGGTCACGCAATCGCAATTTGGGCACTTGTCAGCGGACTCGTTATTTATGACAGCTGCCGTGTTCCAGCGTCACGTGACCCCCTTTGGCGACCCTTCAAAGTCAATGGGGAAGCCCGATTCATTGAACAACTGCAGTGATTCACTTAACAATTAGGGCAAGAGAGATCGCAAAATGGAGCAAAAACTCAACTTAAGAAATGCGTATCACTGAGCAACAGAAATTGTGGGCTCAATGGTGGTCCTAAGTTTGTCACTTTTAGGGTGAATTTTCCTTCCACCCCCCCCCCCCCCGGGTAGACCCCCATCCTGGTCCTAACTCGATCTGCCCTCGCTTAGTTTTTGTCAGTCATCCAACATCAGCTGGACATCTCCACCCACCTTCCCTGTAATTAATCTACTTTGATAATATCCTCAGTCTTTCATTCATGCAAAATGTCCCTTTGTTGTTAATGTAACAAGATCCCTTTTCACTTGGGTGAAGTTCTGTACCTTGCAGTAAAGCCGACGACCATCTGACTGCAGTTAGGCTTCGCAAAGCAAGCTAAAGATGGACAGTATTTTAATATTTATTTGTTACGTATATGTAGGGGAGTGGGTCTATACATATGTTGTACATAGTATGTCTAGCTGTGTGTCATGTATGTTTCACTTTGAGAACGGGCAACTAAATTTCATTTTTGATGTGTGCCGTTGTGCCCACAGTAAAAAAAAATGACAATAAAGGTTATATCTTATCTAAAGCAGAGAGGCACATCCATCCAGACTTTATTTTTCTCTAACACAATTTCTGTTCAGAACTTCTTTGGCGTTGCAAAATTGGGACTCCCATAGAGCTTTTGATGAGGTTGGGGGAGAAAAAAAAAATACTTCAGGGGGCAGATCGCGAATAGAATTCCCCGTTCATGAATCTTTCATTTCCACGTTTCTAAAATAAAAGCAATTTTTTTTTAAAAAATAAAATAAAATAAATGGAAACAGGTTTATGGCAGGATGTATTTTTTTTTTATATTCGTCCTGACGTAAATATTGTTGAATTAGTTACTAAGAGTCACCACTTCCTGCTTGGCAAAGAGAATCATTAACCCCATGAAAGTCAGCTGTCTGCCTCGGAACTGAATAGGAGTCTTTCACGGCTGAATACACTTGAGGAGGATTGGATCAGGGTTCCCATCATCCCCGGTCAATCCAGCCAATTGCTATGGTGACCTTGGACCAATGAATTATGCTCTCGGCGCGTGGCAGAAGTTAACTCATTTGAACGCTGTGCTTTCCTGCTTATAGGAAACTCTCCAGATTCATCCACTCCTTTTAAAAAAAGGAACATTAGACTTTGCAGAAAATCAAAGCGGTGTGCACGCCGTAAAAAGGAAGAATTTCCCCAAGGATATTCTGTTTTCCAATTTTAGGAACTTTCCAATAGTTTGAGGGAGGAGATGCTAACCAGTTTTTTTTTGTTTGTTTTTTTTTGCTGCAATCTCTCTTCTGTTCCTTGCAGGATAGGGATCCAGTGAACAAAAGGATTTAATCAAACTATATCAGAAGCTGATTTTGGAAGAGCACCATGCTTTTGTAAGGAACACGCTGTAGAAATAAAGCTTGTTATCCTACCTATTTATGCATTCATCTTTAAATTATGCCAATAAGAATCGTAACTGAATAGGCAGACTTAAAAGCACACATCTGGACTGTGCGATTGTCAAAAATTTAAAACAAAAAAACAAAGCCAGCTAATTCTTTTAATTTGGCTAGCAGTATTTGCTGTTTGTTTCCTCTTGCGTGGATCTACATCTTTAAGCTGTAAAATGCTCAAGTTTGTTTGTTCGTGCAGGGCTGTTCCCTCCAGGAAGTGCCAAAATGCCTTTTGAATTATTACATTTTCCACCCGGCCTTTGAGAAATCAAGATTAGATGGCAGAAAAAGCCAAGCAGAACAATAGGTATTCCTGTCAGCTGTTTTGGGTGGCAGGCTATCTCAAGAGCTTGTGTAACCTGTCTCAAAAAGCTCTCTTTAATGAATAGCCAAGGACACACAACACTACTTTTAATCGGTTTCATTGCACACAAAAGGAGAACACACGTCTACTACATTTGTTTAGTCCAAGCAGGCCTGTATTTAATTAATAGTGAGGAAACCCAGTCCTATTATGGAAAGCAGAGAATGTCAGTGGCTCCAGCTTTTCTGTGTTTTAACAGATATTATGCCAAATCACTCACATTTTTAAAGAATTTTTATTTTATTTTTTATCTCCAAAGTTAAAATGCAAAATAGAAAGGGGGAAAAAAAATCAACCGCAAACAAAATATCCGAACACAAAAAAAACAGTAATAAAAGCACGTATATAACAAATATAACATTAACATTAAACATAAAAATGTCCATCCTAGTTGAATGCTGAACAATGTATCTGTTACATCCCTTCCTTGCATTACAGCTCTACAAATAGTTATAAACTTTCCCATCTGCATTTACCAAAAATATTATCTTACATCAAAAGCTGTCACCGGTGTGGCAATCTATGATCTCTCAAGTCAAGCCACCATCTATTCACTTAAAAGTAAAAAGTGGTAACCCCAAGAACAGAACTAGTCTTCAAAGCCCTCTTTAATAGTCTGTTGTTGTATCTGAAGTCCACAAACGGCTTCCAAAACTCTTATAAATTTATCTAATCCATTGTCTCTAATCAATGCTGTTAAATGTTACTCTTTCCCAGTTCGGTCAGTTTTAAAATAGTCAGCATTTCCTTTTCTTTCCAGTATTTGGCATAAACAATCTTAGCATCAGTCACCCTGTGGGATGTGTGTATATATAATGTATGTTTTTACTTGTGTGCAGTGTGCACTATGGACAGCACTTAATTTCGTTGTGAGATACACAATGACAATTAAGATATTCTACATTCCGAAGAAATAAGTCAACCCCCCCTTATCAGAAAAGGTAAAAAAAGAATGCAGATTGAATATATAACCCCAAAAGCCTATTGTTAAGAAGTAGCAGATTAAGAAATGACAAATACTTGGGAATATGTGTCTGCCCTTAGCAGTAGCATCTGGCCAACTTAGTTAATCTCAGGAGATAAGCAGGGATGGGCCAGGTTACTATTTGGAAGGTGGACACTGCCACAGAATACCACAAGTGTAGGTCAGATACAATAATTAAGGGGGGGGGGAATCAGATGGTGATGTAAATCTCGCTTCCAAGAAAATGACAGGGCCGCAAGTTCAATTTAAAGAGACTTTTTTTTAGAATATAATTTTTAGAATAATATCATCCATTCCAGTATTTTAATAACCACATATAGGTAGCTCTCAACTTACAACAGTTCAAAATTGCAACGGCGCTGAAAAAAAGTGACCCGTTTTTCCACACTTATGACCTTTGCAGCACCCCAGTGGTCACGCAATCAAAATTCAGAGGCTTGGCAATTGACTCGTATTTATGACGGGTCACGTGATCAACTTTGGCGACTTTCTGATAAGCAAATTGATCCGGAGGAACGGACAGGAAAGCAGCAAGATTCCCGCCTACAGAGAGGTGGCAAAAGAACAGAAGATCAAATTGGTAAAAGGACTGGCAGTTCCCTCCGAGACTGCGGCAATACAAGCTTACATGCAGGGCTGCCTACCGCTTTTCAGATTTTCAGCCCCAAAGTAGCTACTTTCCCATCAAATGTTTTGAAACGGGATTTTTACTACAACGTATATTCCAGCTTTCCAAACCCAAGGATGACGTAAACCATGAAAGCCTCTAACAGAATAGCACGCGCTGAACATGAGCCACTGTCTGGATTATTAAGATGAAGCCAAAGAATTAAGTAATCGGGTAGGAATTTAGACATCTTCCCGGAGAAGTGAAATGGCCTTTCCACCACTTGACAATGATGTCAGTAGGCTGGGAGTCTCCAAGTCCAGATGTTGACACTACCCAGCACTACAGCCATTTGCTTCGTGCTTTATGGGAAGGAAATTAATACTACAGGTAGTCCTCGACTTACGTCCCCAACCTGAGCCCAAAATTTCTGTTGCTAAGTGAGACATTTTTTGAAGTGAGTTTTCCCCATGTTACGACTCAACAGTTGTTAAATGAATCATTCCAGTTGTTAAGTTAGTAACACGGTCGTTAAGTGAAATAAGGCTTCCCAATTGACTTTGCTTGTCAGAAGGCTACAAAAGGGGACACCGCAATTGTCATAAATACAAGCCAGTTGCCAAGCGTCCAAATTTTGATCACATGACCATGGGGATGCTGCACCGGTCGTAAGTGTAAAAAAAAACCGGACATAAAGTCCTCTTTTTCAGGGCCTTTGTAACTTTGAACGGTCATTAAATGAACTGTTGTAAGTCGAAGCCTGCCTATAGAGGGTATTATGCCAATGGAACATAAGCCAATACCAGAACAGGCAACTTTCAAAACCCAGAGGGAAGTCCTTGACTTATGGCGACAATCGGCCCAACATTTCCACTGCTGAGCGAGTTGTGCCTCATTTTATGACCTGTTCAGTAAATCACTGCAGCTGTTAAGTAAATTGGGTGGCCGTTAAACCGTCGACTCTGCTCATTAGAAGCTGGCTGGGAAGTCTGCAAATGGTGATCACATGACCCCAACCATAAATACATGGTTACCAAGTGCCAAATTTGGATCATGTGACTATGGGGAACGTGGCAGCGGTCATAAGTACGAGAACCGGTCACAAGTCACTTTTTCCAGTGCCACTGTAACTTCCAACAGTGACCAAATGAAAGGTTTTTAAATCAAGGACTACCTGTAATTGGCCTTCACGAAAAACAGGAACTTTTAATTAACTTATTTCACGTACAGAAAAGAAAGCATAATTTCTGAGTTATTTCACCCTTCTTTCTCCTTTGTGGCTTTCATTACCATTGATGTATAAGCCTGGACTCTCTCTCACTGGGTGATTTACTTTAGAGCAATTTGTGTTTAAGGTCATATAAATACACATCCTTGCGAAACTGCTTTGAG
>NW_015390773.1:6464-8473 GCF_001527695.2 Protobothrops mucrosquamatus | reverse complement strand
AAAACAGGAACTTTTAATTAACTTATTTCACGTACAGAAAAGAAAGCATAATTTCTGAGTTATTTCACCCTTCTTTCTCCTTTGTGGCTTTCATTACCATTGATGTATAAGCCTGGACTCTCTCTCACTGGGTGATTTACTTTAGAGCAATTTGTGTTTAAGGTCATATAAATACACATCCTTGCGAAACTGCTTTGAGCGTAAACCGCTCTGCTTTTAGGCCCCCAAGTTGCTGGCAAAAAAAATAAAATAAAATAAAAATCTAACACAGCTTGTTTTCTCTTCTCCAGGCCAGCGGACATGTGGGTAACAGCGAGTAAAAAGTTGGTACCAAAGACATCTTCTTCTCTGGCCAGAATCTGTTACACAAAACAGGAAGAATTTCCCAAGCACAGCTTGACAACAGCCATTCTTACAATAATAGCTCGATGCGCACTTGGGCAGAAACTAAGCAAGAGATAGGAAGTGAGCAGGAGATAGCCCTTGCCTGTTAGTACCACATACTTGCAGTCTTCACTTTGTGCAAGGACTATTTAAAAACCCGTCAGCTGCTCTGGCGGTTCCCCATCTGAAACCAGGCTTGTTTGTTGTCAGACGTGGTCACTATGGAGATACTTCTACCGCTTCAGTCACGCTGTTACTTTTTTTTTTAATCTTTTCTTTTCGGCTGGGGACGATCAACTGGATTTAGCAAGGAAGTTGACTTGTAGAAAAGCTTTCTCTACTCCTTGTAGCAAACGTCTCCAATCTAACCGTTTCTTTTCTTGTCCCGTTTTCATCTAGAAAAAGGTAAAGGAGTTCCTGCGGATTTTACTCCACTAGTTGTTGCCAACTTCAGGGTGTGTGTGTGCTCATCTCCATTTCAAGGCCATTTTGTCTGAAGACATTTCTGCGACCACGTAACCAGCAAAGTGGCAGAGCGTTGTTACCTTCCCACCAAAATGGTATTTCATTAATCCACTTGCGTGCTTTTTTTTTTTGAACTGCTAGGTTGGAAGGAGCTGGGGTGAGGACGGGAACTCACACCGTTGCGTGATACTTAGGTCTCAAACCTGGGCTGCTGGGGCTTTCCAGTTGACAAACCCAGCGCCTTAACTGCTAAGCTGCCAAACCGCCAATATTTTAATCTTAATAATAAGTTTAGCAACCTTATCTAGGCCGATCGTGCCTCGAAAATACATCAATCTGCATCTACAGCCTGGAATATCCTGTGAATTAAAGCGACAGTTCCCTAAGTACTGAGGAATTAAATGACTTCCCACAGATCTTCAGCAGAAGGCTGATCGAACACAACACACTCAATGGCTGAAATCCTTAAGGAGTCATCCTATCTTCCAAAGCGCCTCTTTTCCTTTGAAATCTTACAAGTCTCTGGAATGTATCTCACAATGTAGGTGAGATTGGCCTTTAATTTTTTTAAAAAACAGAGGCCCTACACGTTGCGTAGGTGAGGATCAGGCACGAATCCTGCACGCCCCATGTCGCTGTTCCCCGGTTTCGGGGGGGCTGACACTCAGAAGCTTACTGAGAAGCGGAGGTAGTCCTGACTTACAACCACTCATTTAATGACACTTCAAAGTTACAATGGCACTGGGAAAAAGTTGATTTATGATCAGTTCTCACGTTTGCAACCACTGCAGCATCCCCACAATCAGGGGATCCAGCTTCAGGTGCTTGGTCACCCGGATGGATTTACGATAACTGCAACTTCCCGGGATCCTGGGACTGTCACCTGCAACCTTCTGACAGATTATGCAAGCCAGATTTGCATAATGTCCACATGTTTATCACTTAACAATAGTGATTCGCCTAACGACCATGGGAGGGGGGGGGGAAATGGTTGTATGATGGGGCACGACTTACTTAACAATTGCCTTCTTTAGCAATGACAATTTGGGGATCACTTGTGTTCTTAAGTCAAAGTCTACTTGTAGTTAGAGAGGGGGCCTCATACAGAGAGAGAGAGAGAGAGAGAGAGAGAGAGAGAGAGAGAGAGAGAGAGAGAGAGA
>NW_015390773.1:0-2377 GCF_001527695.2 Protobothrops mucrosquamatus | reverse complement strand
CCAACCAGGCAAGTTGGAAAAGCAAACCGACGAAGCACGACTTTCAAAAAAAAAGAAAAAAAATCAAGAAAGCCACTTCTCCACCCTATTCCACGCAACGTAGCACTTAACTGCAAGGAATTTGCCTGCAGCCAAGAGTGACTTTTTTGTCTCCTTGCAAATCCACCAAAGGCCTTTTTTTGCACACGCGGATGCACAACACTTAGAGGATTTAGATGGGGAGGAGCTGCTGATTTCCTGCTTCCAGAAGTTCCCAAAGCCTGTCTTTCGGTGCAACGAATCCATTAAAAACGGGAAGGCAGACAGACCAGTCTACCCACCCACCCCCCAATTTTCCTGAGCGAGAACACTGAAAACGGAACAGGGTCGGAGAATGCAATTCCCAGCATTAGAATTAAATTAAAGGGGGGGGGGAGAGACACATCTTTGGCCTGCTTTTTCTTTCCAAAGACCTCTTTTGACCGAAAACCGAACTGACCGCTCCTAAGGCCTTTCCAAACAGCCACACACAACCCACACACACACACCCAAGACTCCGCACCCACAAACACACCCGGGGCCGAGGCTTCCTTCTCTCCAGCCGGGAACTCCCTTCCATCCGGGCGGGCTGTCACGAGGGCGCTCGCTCCTCCCGCCGCGCAAAAGCACCAGAATTTTCCCTCGCAAGGAGGGAGGGAGGGAAGAGAGGAGGGAGGGGCGGCCGCTTCCTCGACGCAGCTACGGCGCCCAGAGGGGGGGGGACGGCGGTTGCCCGGCACAGCCGCGCGGGAATTGGGGGGGGGGGGAGACGACAAAGCCTCCATCGCTCCACCGCCTCGAAAGGGAGCCTGAGAGCCCAGCCAAGCTCGCCGCCGCCATTTCCGGAGCGAGGTGGGGCGCAGCCAAGTCGTCGGAAGAATGCTGCTGCTGCTGCCGCTGCCGCCACCTCGTCACGTGACCTCCGGCCGACGTGCAGCGCCCTCGCCTCTCCAGGGAGTCGCTGCGCCATCTTGAATTGACGCAGTTACGGCTAACCGCTCGAAACAACGCCGCCGCCGCGCCCCTCCTCCGGTCTCCTTCCCCCACCCGTGAAGGGAAAGGAGCGGGGAAATCAGGACCGCCCGCGGAACGACCCAACACTTCCTCCTCCTCCTCGCTCCGCTTCCCCTCCTTGGGTGTCATGGCGTCCGTTTCCTCCCTTTGCACCAGCGGCCGTTCCCCCCTACCTCAGCCCTCCCCAGCGGAGGCGTCTGCCCCTGCTGCAGGATGATGTCAGCGTCTGCCAATCGGGAGGCGCCTCCGCGGGGCGGGCCCGACAGCCGATTGGCTCCCCCCCTCCGCCAGGCTCCGCCTTTCCCCCTTGCTCCGCCTCCTCTCGGGCCCCGCCTCCCCGACTCAGGGGGTTCGCTGCGGAGAAAACGGCCCGGCGGGAGGGAGGAAAGGAGAAGGAAGGGAAAAAAAGAGGCGGGAAGGGCAGGAGGGAGAAAGTGAAGAAAAAAAAAAAAAAAACGCCACACAAGACGCTCGTCAGCCGCCGCCGCCATTTCGTGCTGCGAAAGACGCCCCCCCCTCCGCCCCGCCAGACGGAGAAAAAACAAAAATAAAAATAGCCACAGCGGGACCAGACAACGGAGGGGGGGGGGGAAGGAAAAAACATTTCCATACACTCACAAGACATTTAATCTCCCGCCCTTCCTTTCTCCCCCTCAGCGTACCCAGCGCCCCATTACAGCCGCCGCCTCTGCGTCCCGCCGGGCAGCCTCTCCCGCCGCTTCCTCCTCCTCCTCCGACGGGGTGCCGGGAAGCCCCGCTGCGGGGAACCGAGCTACTCTAACCCGCCCTTAACTACTACGACGACTACTACTATTACTACGACTACTTCGCCCTCCTCCTCCTTCCTCCCCTCGGTTCTCCCGGCTCCATCAAGGCAGCGCCGGAGCCGCCAGCCCGGCTTTTATCTGGCGCCCCGAGTTTGCGCACTGAAGGAGGCTCGCTCAGCCCCTGGTGGGCGTCGAGTGAAACCCCGGCCCGCCTCCCCTCCCTCTCGCCGCGCCGGGCTCCTTCCCCGCCGGCTCCCGCGGACGTCGAGGGGAGCCGGGGCGCCGAGCGTGCCCCCGAAGGCGCTGCTTTCTGTCAGCCCGTCCCTCGTTAAAAAAAAAGAAAAGCTCGGTGCCGACGCTCCCCCTGCCTCGGAGGGGAAGGGAGCTAGCGGGACGAGCGTCCTCGACCCCTCCGTTGAGCCCCGCCGCTTTGTCAGCCGAATGAGGCCTCCTTCCTTCCCTCAGCCGGGATCCGTCCTCCCTCCCACGCCGGCGGAGCGAGCTAAAGATAGCGCGGTTTCTCCCCCCTCACAACCCAAACAAAGCGGCTCTTTTTCTCACACACACACACCCCCCCC
>NW_015390772.1:44060-49896 GCF_001527695.2 Protobothrops mucrosquamatus | reverse complement strand
TATCAGCCTAGGTTGGTTTGGGAAGTCCGGGGGGTGGGGGGATGGGATATAATATTGTGAAATATTTGTGATGTATTTCTTTTTTCTTATGATAAAAATAAAAATTTTATATTGAAAAAAAAAAAGAAGGGTGGGGAACGCCTCGAGAGAACAACCATTATTCTTTCTTTAAGGGATAAGCCAAGCCGAATTTAAAAGACCAAAGAAGTTTTTTTTCTCTTCTCTCGCTCTCCTTCCCCCGCCCTGAGCAATTCTGGGCAGACAGCTAAGAACCGTTTAGCTAAAAGAAACACCCTGAGGGCAGGAAACCGCAGACCCGCACCTTGTATCAACCCGTCAATCCCACTAGATAGGAACAATATAATGCTAACAAAACCGACATAAAACACATATAGAAACCTACTTGCATGAATAAAAAAATCTCCTAAGGGTAAGATTGATCACTCCCGGTCCAAACAAACACAAACTAAGAGAAATTAAGGGAACAAATACCTTTACAAAATCTTAATCATAATTTCAATAACTCCAGGGGTATAAGAACTGGACCCCTCACCTTGGAAAGACACTAACTAGTCCAGAAACATCCGCTATGTCACTACTCCATCCAGTTTCTGCAATAAAATCTACTTTCTGGCAGCTTGCTTCATTTACTGTCAATTCTTCCGTCTGAGCTGAAGGTCTCCTTCCCAGCTGGAAAACTGAACTAGGGAAGATTCTTCTCACAATCTGGCAACCACAAAGGGACTCCAGCTAACCCAGCCACCAGACTGGGCCCATAGGGCTCCTACCTCGCTGGCACCAGACTCCCTTTAGTCTGTAGGTAAGCCCACGGACCCTGCCTGGGAAGCAAAGGGTAGTAAAGGGAGTCCTTGAGTCTTGCGCTCAACAGCTGCCTGAAAGTAGGTGAGTACCACCAAAATTATAAGTTTGGAGACAAGGGGCTGGTGTATGTGTGAGTGCATGGGCTTCCTCCTCTGATCACAACTAGGATTTCACCTCCTCCGTGCTTTTTCCTAGCCGCCCCCAGGTCTGCTACTAGCTTCACCAAGCCGTGACCGGCAGAAATCTGGAACTCAAGGGGGTTAAAGCCGGAGCGTGGAACCTTGCTTGGTAGAAAAGAGTGGGGGAGCTGTGTGTGTCTTGAATGAGAATTGAGGGTGGATTAATAGGAAATCCCGGCAGAAGTCCATAAGCAAAGCTCATCTGTAGGAGGGGCTCATACTAGTGCACAAAGCACAGGTCCTCCCAGACTCTTCCTGAGTCTGAAAACTGAAGGCAGTGAGATAGAAGGAGGCTGCTTACCTGTCTGAGCCGAGGGCAGCAGCTCCTCCCCAGACCCCTTTTTGATCTGCAAAGTGACGGCAGGGAGTTCCCTAAGTAGGAGGGGCTCGTACTTCATTAGGCAACCGACGTCCTGGGTAATTTTTTTTGTGTGCCCAAAAACTGACAGGTGGGGCAGCAGGGATAGTGTCACTAAGAGTGGCTGGGAAGTGCCACTAGGACCCGCCTAAGCAAATTGAACCCCACATCAGAAGGGGAACATGGGTAGCTGTAGTTTGAGGGTCGGAATTAGAACACCTTTTGGAGATTTGCTCGAGGCATGGGACGAGAGGCAAGTGCCCATCCTGGATGGCATGAAAAAGAAACGAGCACAGAAAATTTGTAATGAGTGGGCTTTGCTGAAGGATGGAACTGGGAGACCAATTTGGCCAAGAGACGGTACTTTTGATTTTGCAATGTTTAAAGCACTTACACCACTAATAAGACCCAGCCAGATACCCTATTGGTATTGCTGGGCAGAATTATCCAGGATTAAAAATCCTGCCCCAAAGAGAGAGATAAAGGAGCCTCCCTTCCCACTGCAGGCAAGTTTGAGCCAATGATAATGAGCCCCCCTCTTGAGTAAACCAGTCCCAGGAAGGACAAGAGCGTAATTGGAATACGTGCTGACACATACGCCATTTTCCACATCTGACATAGTCATCTTCAAAGGGGCGTTGTCTTACCTGAACGCCTTTTTTCAGTACGGAGATGGAAAATCCACCAATGGGTTTTCTCTGTCTGCCTGCTCTTGAGACCAAGTAGCCAAACTTGACACGCCCCCTGTTGCTAGGAGATCCAGTCTTGACGAGGGCGAAAGTGGCTGATGCTAGGACGAGGTGTTGGCTCTCTAACCCCTAATAACGGCCTAACTGACCTTAAGGGTGGGTGTGGATTCTCCATCTCCGTACTGAGAAAAGGCGTTCAGGTAAGACTACGCCCCTTCTCCAGTACAGGAGATGGAGAATCCACCAATGGGACATACCAAAGCCTCATTGTCCCAGTGGGTGGGAAACAGATAAGGCTGCCTCTATGTCCCCGGAAACCACCTGCTGGAGGACCCTCCGACCAAAGGAGGCATCCGCGGAAGCGAAGCGGTCAATCCTATAATGGCGTACAAATGAAGAGGGCGAAGACCATGTCGCAGCCCTGCAAATCTCCTTGATGGACACCTGAGTGGCCCGTGCCGCAGATGTCGCAGTGCTGCGAGTGGAATGGGCTGTGATATGACTTGGAGCTGGCAGGGAAGAAGACTGGTACGCCTCCGCAATACAAGTCCCGATCCACCTGCCTATGGTGGAAGCGGACACCTTCTGCCCCAAGGAAGCCAGGCGGAAGGAGATAAAGAGGGCCTCAGACCTGCGAAAAGGTGCCGCGCGCTTGATGTACCACCGCAGAATCCTGCGGACGTCCAGTGTATGCCACTGCCGTTCCAAGTCATGGGAAGGATTGGGGCAAAAATTGGACAAAATGACTTCCTGTGCCCTATGGAAGAGTGAGTTGACCTTGGGCACGAAGGTGGGATCCAACCAAAGGACCACCCGGTCCCGGTGGAAGATGCAAAGATCGTTCCTGATCAAGAGAGCAGCCAGCTCGGAAATACGTCTGGCTGACGTGATGGCGATCAGGAATGCGACCTTGTGAGATAAGGCCCGTAACGGTATAGTAGTAATGGGCTCAACGGGCGGTTTCGTGAGTGCGCGAAGCACACGAGGAAGCTCCCAAGGGATACCTGTGCACACGGGAGGCCTAGTGTTGCATGCGCCCTTGATGAAGGTGCGTATCCTAGGATGGTGAGCTAGAGGGACTGAAATCGCGTAAGTGAGCAACGTTGATAAGGACGCCACCTGCCTACGAATGGTCACAGGGGCCAGGCCTCTGTCCAGACTGTTGAGAAGGTACTCTACTATCTGAGGAATAGTCTATTTGTAAACATCCAGTTGCCGCCTTCCGCACCAATGGCAAAAGGTTTTCCAGGTGGAATCATAAATGCGATTGGTCGCCGGCCTACGTGAGGCCTGAATCATAGTGATTGCCCGTGGTGAGAACAGCTCTTGAGTCATGATGCTGCGCTCAAGCGCCAGGTGTCTAACTGTAACCACTGAGGGTCTGGGTGTTGGAGGACCCCCTGGTGTAAGGACACACGATGCGGGGGAATCTTCCACGGGGGAGAGCGGGAGAGATTCATTAGGTCGGCAAACCAGGGCCTCCGCGGCCAGTACGGCGCCACGAGGATCACCTCCGCCCACTCCTGGAGTAGTTTGCGGATGGTTGCTGGGATGAGCAGTAGGGGGGAAGGCGTAAAGTAGGCCCTCCGGCCACGAAGTCCGCAGGGCGTCCGTCCCCTGCACCCCTGGGGTGCAGGGGACGGGAGAAATACCTGGGGAGTTTGGCATTGCTCGATGACGCGAACAGGTCGAGGACCAGTAGGCCAAATCTTTGGGCTCTTTTGGAGAAAAGATCCGGATGTAATCCCCATTCCGAGGGAACTATCGTCGAGCGACTCAGAAAGTCTGCCTGCCGGTTCTTCTCCCCCGAGATGTGCTCAGCCCTGAGGGAGGCCAGGTTGGACTCTGCCCAGGTTCCCAGCAACCGGGCCTTGGACATGAGGGACTTGGACCTGGTGCCCCCCTGGCGGTTCACGTGGGCCTTGGACGCCACGTTGTCCTTAAGGACCAATACGTGATGGCCTCTGATCCGGTGGTGGAATTGGCGAAGAGCCAAGTGAATGGCCCTGAGTTCCAGCCAATTGATGTTGTGTCTCAAGTCTGCGCGGGACCAACGGCCCTGCGCAAACTGAGACTGTAGGTGGGCTCCCCAGCCGAACAGGCTGGCATCTGTCGTGATTGTGAGGCGGTCGGGCTCCTTGAATGGTGACCCCTTGGTAACCACCTGTGAGAACCACCAGCGAAGAGACCTCAAGGTTTGGACCAGGAGCCTCACCTGCCGGCTGGACGCGCTGGTGTTCAACTGCTGGAATGGTAGAAGGAACCATTGGAGCTTCCGCAAGTGGAGTCTGGCTGTTCTGTCCCCGTCCAACCCACACACCCAATCAGCCAGCCGAGCGTTAAAGACTTCTCCAGACACCACTTCACAGATAAGAAACTTGGCAGCAGCTCTGTAGCTGCCTGTCAAGACCTTTTACTCCAAGAACACAGAAACAAAAAACAATACACACAGTTTAAAGCCACAGCAAACTACTTTGCCAGAGATTCAGCTTTTGTCTGTCACAGAGGTCCAAATGGCCACCACCTCCCTTTCATAGCCTGTGGGGTGTGGTCCAGTGACTCAGCTTAATCTCTGGCATGTCTCCTTTTCTGCTACGCACGCTTGTCGCTCCTACGCTGGCGTGGATCCAGCCACAACTTCTCTTCCTCACTATATGAAACACCTGGCTCCTGGCCAATCTCAGAAACACCTGGCTCCTGGCCAATCTCAGAACCACCTGGCTCCTGGTCAATCTCTTCTCCGTCGGGAGACACCTGAGGCCTTGCCAAAGAGGAGGGTCCTGGAGAGGGAGGCCCGGCCATCTCCTCTCCTTCATGTTCGGAGCCTTCTTCCTCCGATAAGAGGGGCTCACAAGACGGAGCCACAACACTATCCCCCACCGCAGGGCCCTTCCCCCGGGTCTGCCGGTCGGGATGTGGTCGGGACGGGAACTGATCGTGAAAGGCCTGTACCAGGTCAGGGGCCTGAACGGAAGAAGTGTCCACCCAGCTGAAATCCTCGGGGCCGTATCCCTTCCAGGCGATGAGGTATTGGAAGCGCCCCTTCAGCCAATGGGAGTCCCGGATACTGTCCACCTCGTACGTCGAGGTGTCCTCCTCATCGGCTGCGGCTGGGGGAGTGGCGTTGCCTGTCGAGAGCGGTCGGCAACCTGTTTATAGTCCTTCGCCCGGATCAGCTGCCGCCGCACCAGTTGCTACACCGCCTGCAGCTCCGAGAGGAAGTCCTGTGTCTCGGGAACAGGGGAATCTGAGATTGACAACGGGAAAAGCCGTGGATGGTAGCCGACGTTGGCATGGAACGGGGTCATCTGGGTGGAGGTGTGTTGGGAGTTGTTGAAGGCGAACTCCGCCAGGGGAAGGTACTCGGCCAAGTTGTCCTGCTGCTGGTTGATGAAACGTCGGAAGAGATGCCTAGAGAGTAATTGGAGGGCCACCCACTCCGAATCCGATCGGAAATTGGTAAAGTCCCATTTGAGGACTTACCTAGTAGCGATAAGAGCGGCGAAATGCAACTATTTCTCCGCTCTTATCGCGTCTGCAGGTAACCGATCTGCTGCCCTGTTTAGGGTGTCCCGCTCCCTCCTTCATCAGGGTGCGGGATGTCCCTTTGCAGGGTCGGGCAGAGGAATTTGGGTGTTACCTGCATGACAAAATCGATCGGATCCGGGCCGGGTTAGCCTCCGATTGGACTAGTTCAGGCGGGCCAATGGAGGCAGGTCTTGAGTCCATTTTATGGGAAGAGTTTGATCCTGTGACCCCCGAGGACATGGACAGAATGCTGGGACGGC
>NW_015390772.1:37218-43269 GCF_001527695.2 Protobothrops mucrosquamatus | reverse complement strand
CTGCACTGGCTGCCGGTGGCCTTCCGGGTGCGCTTCAAGGTGTTAGTAACAACTTTTAAAGCGCTCCATGGCAATGGACCTAGGTATTTGCAAGACCGCCTCCTACCAAACACCTCCCTTCGACCAGTCCGCTCCCACAGAGAGGGCCTTCTTAGAGTGCCGTCGGCCAGACAATGCCGGCTGGCGACCCCCAGGGGGACAGCCTTCTCTGTGGCAGCTCCTGCCCTCTGGAATGACCTACCCCCCGACCTATGTACAGTTGCGGACCTGCGCCTTTTTCGCCGAGCCCTGAAGGCCCATCTATTCCGTGCGACCGGCCTGTCGTAGTTTGGATTGTGTTTCAGTGGGGGGTTTTGTATGGGTGTGTTTTTAGAACAGGCCTATTATTCAATTCGATTTTAAAACAGAAACTATTTATTTATTTGTGGTTTTTAGTATCGCCTGTTCACCGCCCTGAGTCCCGCAAGGGAGATAGGGCGGTATATAAATTTAATAAATAAATAAATAACCCTTTGTGGAGGGACATGACTCAGCTGCTGCACGTCTTCTTAACGAAAGACGAACAGCTGTAGCAGAAAAGATCGTGGAAATAGCCAGGCAACCAACAATAGTTATGCCAGAGCAGATAGCTACGGTACAAGTTGCCTGGCCCACCAGTCGTCCTGACTGGGACTATAATGATGACAATCATTGGAACAAATATAACTGGGCTAAAGATAACCTGATGGAAGTCCTTCAAGAAATAGGCAAAAAGCCTCCAAATTGGCAAGAGTTTCAAAGAATGACCCAGAGAGAAACAGAAAACCCAGACCCCTTTTGGATCCGCCTCTAGGAGACAGCCATAGCCCACACTCTTAGATCTTAATTCTCTGAAAGACCAGAGAATTCTTGCCTCCACCTTTGTGGACCAATCTACCAACGACATTAAAACACATTTCCATCAAATTGTGTCAAACTGGTCCAGCCTGGAGCTTTCAGAGTTGTGGAGAATCGCAAACTTTGTCTATGACCAAAGGGAGAGGCTGAGAGAGGAAGAAAAAGAACGAAAAGAGAGAGAGAGAGGGAGGGTGATAGGAAAAGGAGAATGGAAAGGAAGGAGGACCTGCAAATCTTTGCAGCCATACATAATGAAGCCAGACGAACAAACAACCAGTCCTTTGAGAGGCAACATCAATGTCCACAGTGTGAGGAGGAGGGATTGCCTGAACCATAAGTGTCAGCACTGCCATAAGTGCGGTGAAACAGGCCACTTTAAATATAACTGCAGAAAAAAAAACCTTGCGACACTGCCAGTTGCCACCCAGAGCTCCTTTTCCTAGGGAGAGATCCTTTCAAAATAGGGAAAGGAGATATCAGGAAGAGCCCCCTTGGGAATAGAAAAGGGGAAACGAACTCCCATGTCAATGGCTAGAGTCAGGAAAAGAGTTTCTAGCCACTTTTGCCGGGCTGGCCATTCCCCTAAGGAGCGGTCAGGACAGGGAACCCTCATTACAATCGCAATAGGGGGAAAGGAGTATGAGTGTTTAATAGATACCAGAGCCACCTCATCTCTCATCACTACCCCTCCCTTTAAGGAGTCCGTAATACCAGGAGCCCAGGATAATATAGTAGGAGTGGGGGGGATTATCCCAGTAAAATTCACTGAAGAATTGAAAGTAGAGATCAGCCCCTTCTCTCTGAATCACGCCTTCACTATTTGCCCACAGTCTCCGTTCTCCCTTATGGGCTGAGACTTGCCATGCAAAATGGGGGTCACAATAAAGTGTAACAAAACTGGAATAATATTAGATATCCCTGCAGAGTACAAACAATTTTTAGTCCTATCCAAGAAACAGCTGCACGAAGATTTTAGAAACTTCCCCACCTCCCTCTGGGGCTGGGACTCTACTGAAGTAGGAGCCACTCCAGTCAGGATCCAAGTAAAAAAGGGACCACCCCCGTGTGTTCCCCAATACTGGATCCAAACCGAAGCGATAGAGCCTATTATGAAACTAATTGAGGCGTACCTAAAACGGGGTTCTTTGTAAATGCACCTCCCCCTGTAACGTGCCTATTTTTCCAGTCCGCAAGCCAAAATAAGACCAGGACAGAAATCCAGTTTTCAGATTCATTCACGATCTAAGACTGGTAAACAGTCACGTGATACCCTACGGCCCGATAGTCCCCAACCCAGCTACCATCATCACTGAAGTTCTGGCATCAGCTACCTTCCCCGCTGCCACCCCATATCGTCCCGCACGCATGGCCCAGAGGCGTACGCAGGACAATGTGGGGCAGCAGCAGCAAAGAGTGGCCACATGCCAGATCCTGCCTTCCCCCACCGCTGCTGCCCCACCAGCGCGAGGATGGTCGGCAGAGCTTCGCTTCCAGATCTGCTGCCTGACACCATCGGCCCCTGCACAGAGGCCAGCAAGTGCATGGGAGCCGATGCTGTCTGTCAGCAGCCACAGCATGCTAGCTGTCCTCCATAATGGCAGACTGGCTGCAGAGCCCCATCGGCCTGGGCGGGAACGGCTCCAGGACAGCTGGAAGGAAGCCCTTGCCCGGCCTGGGCGCATCCACTCGATGGATCTAATGGGGGTGCCTTCTTCAGGAAGAGGTGGAGGGGCAGCTGGGGGTCTGGAGCCGCCTCAGCTGCTTGCTAGCAGCCCAACGAGGCAGCGGATTCATGCACCAGCTGCCCCTCCTGCTTCCCTGCATGGTTGACCAGTTGGAGCAGCAGCAGAAGCCACCCCCATCAAATCCATCGAGTGGATGCGCCCAGGCCAGGCAAGGGCTTCTGGCTGTCCCGGAGCTGTTTCTGCCCACACCGATGGGGCTCTGCAGCCAGTCCGCCATTATGGAGGACAGCCAGCATGTCCCCCTTTTAGAACAATAGGTTCTTTCCTGTTTTTCAATTCAGTATGCCTTTCCTCTTATCTTTTTTTTAAAGTTTATTTATAGTACAGTTAAAAACAAAGATGGACATAACGTGACATTCCAAAATAAATATTCCTAACAATTTGTTCCTCTTGATACATTTAATTAATACATAGTTCTTGATCTCTATATAAACATATTCTTCTATACAATACAGTTACAGATACAGTCAACTGTCGGTTTTTAGCATTGTTTTTAAGATACAGTTATATATAATTCTGTCTTAACGCTAATTTAAAACCCGAGCAGTTCTCCTTGATTCACACCAGTGATAAAATTTGTCCCAGATCTCGAAATAGTCTGATTCTGTCTTATCCCCATTGTGAGCCTATCCATTTCAGCACACGATAAAAATTTATATATAATCTCTTCTTCTGTTGGAATTCCTTTATTCCTCCAGTTTTGAGCATACACCAATCTAGCAGCCATGAAAATGTGTAACATCAAATAAAACACTCCTTTGTTGTATTTCTGCATGGTTATGCCTAGTAAAAAGAGTTCTGGTTTTAACTCTACCACTAACTTTAATATTTCTTCCAGCCAATTTTTAATCTTATTCCAAAAGTCACGGGCTCGTGGGCACTCCCACCACATATGATAGTATGTCCCTTTTGCCAATTTACATTTCCAACATTTGGAGGAGACATTTGGACCCATTTTAGCTAATCATACGGGTGGGAGATGCCACCTGTAGAACATTTTGTAGAGGTTTTCTTTGTAAGAGGTGGCCAGAGTAAGCTTCCTGTTTCTTACCCATAATTCCTGCCAGATGTGCAGATCGAAATTGAGATCAAAATCCCTGCTCCATGTTAACATAGTCTCTTTTACCTGTTCCTCATACATTGCCTGATCTAACAAATAGTGATATAGTTTTTTAATCATTTTATCCTCCGTGCCTAGTAATATTTTGTCCAGCCCAATCGGTTCTAATTTTATACCTAACTCTTTTTTATCTTTCCAATATCTCGCCTGTAATTGAAGGTATGCCCACCATTCTAATTCTATCCCTTCATCTTGAAGAATTTTCCTGGGTTTCAATTCCCCTCTCTCGTCTAGGATATTTTTATATGTTATAATCTTTCCCAGTTGGATAAATTTTGGGTGTACATGCATTTTTAACGATGCGATCCAACTGGGAACTTGGGTATAATTTGGTTGCCAGATTTTAACCCATACATCAATTAAAGCTTGTCTGATATAGTGCCTTCGGAAATATTTATGTGTCTTATATTTATGATCCCACAGCATAGCGTGCCAACCTATTTGTAGGTCATGACCTTCCAAACATAATAGTCTTCTATTCTTTAATAATATCCAATCCCTTACCCATAATAATACTATGGCCTGATAATATTTTTCCAGGTCAGGGAGGCCAAGTCCCCCCCTTTCCTTTGAATCCTGCAGTAATTTTAATTTGATCCTTGCTCTTTTTCCTCGCCAGATGAATTTGAGTATAATTTTGTTAAAGTTTTGAAAAAAATTCTTATCCAATTTTATGGGTATACATTGGAACAAAAATAAAATTTTCGGTAGCACGTTCATTTTGATTACAGCGATTCTGCCCATGAAGGAGAGCTGTAAGTTGGTCCAAATATCTAAATCCTTTTTAATCTGTTCAATTAACTTATCATAGTTGTCTCTTTTGAGTGTAACGCATCTAGCAGTTAATTGTATCCCCAGATATCTTACTTTGTTCATGATTTGAATACCTATTCTGTCAACCAGTTCATTTTTCTGTATTTTGGTCATATTTTTGACGAGCATTTTAGTTTTTTCTTTATTTATCTTCAGACCTGCTATTTCCCCGTATTTACTCAGTGTTTCCATCAATCTTGTCCCTGATTGTAGTGGTTCTTCAATTATAAAAACTAAATCGTCTGCAAAAGCTTGTGTTTTAAACGTTTCTCTCTTGATCTCTAAACCTTTGATCTGTTCATCTTGCCGAATTACTCTAATTAATACCTCGAGAGATAATATGAACAACAGTGGCGATAACGGACAACCTTGCCTCGTGCCTTTTTGAATTTGGAAGCTATCGGTCATTTCTCCATTAATTACTACTTTTGCTGCCTGTTTAGAATAAACTGATTTGAACATATTTAAAAAAAATTCCCCAAAATCCATATACAATAATTGATTTCACATTGTCGAATGCTTTTTGTGCGTCGAGGAAAATTAAACCCATTTGCTTTTCATTGTGCACTTCATAATACTCCAATATGTCCAAAACAATCCTGACATTATTTCTTATGTATCTTTTGGATAGAAAGCCATTTTGATCAGAATGAATAAAATCTGCTAGGAATCTTTCAAGCCTTTGCACCATTATAGCCATGAAGATCTTATAATCGACTTCCGGTGGCTCGGCAACAGCCGAAGGAGGCTTTTTGACAGCCTCCCGTCCGGGGCTGCGTTAAAGCTGCCGAAACAGCATCTATCAGCTGTTTGGCAGCTTGAGCTTTTTCTCCGGGAGAAGGAGAGAAGGTGAGCTTTACTCTGAGTAGGAGTAGAGTTCCCTAGTCTCCCTAGGAGCTTCCAGGGAGACGTAGGTGAGAACTCCTCCGGAGCTCAGAGCTTTCTCCGCAGACCGGGATGTCTTCATTCTTGCAGCGAAGCCAGACGTCGTCTCCACCTCTGAAACTTTGAAAATTTTTAACTGTGAGTAAATCATCAGACAGAGCTGACCAGGAATTTGGACTTGTTTGCAAAAGAAAATATAACTTTAACTCAGAAAGGACAAGGCTTCTCCTCAACTGTTGCAATTTAAAGTTAACTTTGGGGGGAAAAAAATGGCTGCGGGCAAGCCGCTTCTTTGTTTCAAAGGGAAACTTTCACTTCTCTTCCAGATGTGGATTGTTACATTGTAACGACTGCAAAGACTTTGGGGAAAAAAGAAAAAAAAAGAAAAAAATCAAGAAAATTTTGTTTGAATGCCTACTGTTCTGGACTGACTATTAAGACTTTTTTAAAATTAAGAATGGCTTCTAAACGTACTGGAACTTCTGCTGTACCTAAAGCAGCTACTCCCTCACCAGCTATACAACCCACACAACAGAAAGCCAAAACTCCTCCACCCTCCCCTCCTCCTTATATTTCTCTTAAAGATTTGCAGGACTCTCTGGCACAGATTTC
>NW_015390772.1:28485-36489 GCF_001527695.2 Protobothrops mucrosquamatus | reverse complement strand
AGGTTCGTGAATCATCGATTATAAAAGGAATAACTTTGGGTAAGAATGACTATAAGCTTAAAGCTTTTGCTGATGACTTGGTTTTTACCTTATTGCAACCGATTGATTCGACAAGACATCTGATACAGACTTTGATACAGTATGGGAAAGTTTCGGGATTTAAAGTAAATAACAATAAGACGAAAATATTATCCAAAAACATGTTTTTGAAAGATAAAGAGACTTTAAGTAATTTAACTTGTTTTGAAATAGTGAAAAAGGTGAAGTACTTGGGTGTTTATATTACTGCCTCTAATGTTAAATTGTATAAGAACAATTATCATAAGTTATGGCTTGTGCTCTGCTTATTGAGGTGGAAGAAGCAAACCCACAGCTGGACAATCAATTGATTTTGGAAAAAAGACTTGATATTAACGGACAAAGGACTTATGATAAGGAACTGGACGATCTTGCTTCAGAAGGAAAAGTTGGACTGCAGATGCCATTTGAATTTGAGATAGAGAAAAAAACATGGGAAGAAGAGAAACATGTGATCAAAGAGGATGATATAAAATAAAGGATTTTAAGTGAAATTTATTCAATGTTAAAAGAAAGGGGAAATGATGTTCTGCTATGAGTCATTCAGATTAACTTTAACTTTTATACTAATTTAACAAAATGCACAATGGGAGCTTTCTTTTTGGAGTGTATAGTGTGGCAGGCGGAGGTCCGATTATGGAAACCTGTTTGGACTAGAAAGAAACCCAGAATAAGATATAAATATTAAATCTGATTATAGTAACGTGGTAAAGGCCTTATAGCGATCTGGATTGATTTGGTCTTGGATGTTGTTAAAAGGGTTTTATATGGTATAATGAGAAAAGAACTGAAATATGGGAAATGATGGAATTAATTATTGGAATTTGGAGAAACAATGAAAAATAATAGAAGATTGGTGAGAAAGAGAAGAATTTTTCTTTGGAGTTAATAATGCTTAAATAAAAAAACACTTGGGGCACCTGAATAGTAAATGAATATGTTAGTTTAAGATTAAATATTTGCAAAATTAAGAAAGCATGATACAGAATCTTTGGGATGGATAAGGAGTTTGTAAACTTTTATTGATTAATGAAATTTATATAGAGTGATATATTCAATGAAAATTTGTTTTAGAAAGGTTTTAATGAGCCTGTAACAATATAAACAGACAGAGAATGTTAGTTTATCTTTAATTATATAACTTGGATGAAATGTTATATTAGTGAATGAATTGGTTTTAGAAAGATATTGATTTGATTATAATGTTTTTAAATGAATGGAGTTCATTAAGATTAAGTTTTTTTNACTCATATAGACATATAGTTTTTGAACTTTGCTCACTATTTATAATATACTATTAACACTTTTTCCCTTATTTCTATATATCTATTTATCTTTTAAATATACATTTGTCTATAATCTATATTTTATTCTAGCACTATACATTTATCTTGGCTACCCTCTTATTGTCTATCCAATCATAAAATTGTTCCCAGATTTTATACTACTTGGTTTCACTTTTGTCCTTGAGTTCCCATGTAAGTCTATCCATTTCAGCGCAATTGAAAATTTTCAATAATATTTCCTCTTCGGTTGGAGTACAGTTATCTTTAATGGGTAGGATAGCCACCATTAAAATGAATGTTCTTCCGAAAATGTTGTTTCTGTTTCAATGCATACCAATTTGGCTTAAAAAGGATTTTTTTACATTAAGTGTTAAGGTTCCGGCTAATGAAACACTTCAAAGAACTTCCAGGCATTGATTTTCCTAAAAGTAATTTATTGTTACAAAATGTCGGCACAGGCATAACGAAAGTGATGCTAAGATCTGAAATTCTCTTCCCCTGAGCAATTAATTTACCAGAATGTTCCCTCCCCAAATTTGCTGTCATATATCACGTTCTCCTATCAGGTGGAAGGGCAGAGGTTCTCTTCCGTTCTCTTCCCGCCCACAGTCCTATCTTTCTCCTCCCCCCCATCATCTGAATTAACTCTAAAAATACCAGACAGTTCTCCATATTTTGTCAAAGCAAGAATATACAGTATTTGCAGCATTGACATCCGGCCCCCCTTACAAGAAAGACAGATCCTGTAATGTAAACAAAAGCATATGTTAATGACTAGTTTTCAGTTTGTTGGGATGTTTCACATGAAACCTTTTGACCAATCTGTCAGCTTTCACTTCACTGGATTTCACCCAGGTGGCGTCAGACAATGGGTATCCCTTCCATTGTACTAGGTACTGCAATTTCCCTTTAAAGATTCTAGAGTCAAGAATACGTTTCACTTCATAGTGAGTCTGTCCCGCAACTATGAGGGGCCCAGGTGCCTTCTTCTGGGGAGGTCTTAAAGTGGAGCCCGGATAAGGTTTCAACAAGCTGCAATGGAAGACTGGGTGAATTCTCCCTAAAAGTCTAGGGAGTTTTAGTTCTACGGTGACCGGATTGATGATCCTTACTATGGGGAAAGGCCCCAAGAATTATGGTCCCAATTTCTTGCTGGGCAATTTGAGGCGTAAATACTTAGTTGACAAATAAACCTTTTCCCCAACTTGGAATGTTCTTTGGGGAGCCCTCTTTTTATCAGCCTGCTTTTTATAGGTTTCAAAAGTCTTTTTAAAGCAGTTTTTGTGTTTCTCCAAACTTCATCCCACCCCCTCACCCACTGGTCAAGTGTCTGGGAAGCGGAGGGCAGTTGAGGATATTCAGGTATTGGGCTGAACTCTTTTCCTGTGGCCACTCTGAAAGGCGTGTAGCCGGTGCTGCTGTGCACAGAATTATTGTATGCCACCTCCGCAAAAGGAAGGAGATCAGTCCAGTTCGTCTGTTGGTAAGAAACGTAGCATCTAAGATATTGCTCCACCATTTTGTTAGTGGCTTCTGCAGCCCCATTGGTGGCAGGATGAAAAGCAGATGATAAACCTTGAGATGATCCAATTAATGTAAGGAAACTTCTCCAAAACTTCGCTGTGAACTGCACCCCCCTGTCTGAAATTATGACAGTATTTCCACTACATTCAGGTAGGTCTACTATAAAGTCCATAGCTATTTCTTCCCATGGTTGGGAAGGGTCTGCCACGGGTTGCAGTAACCCAGGGGTTTTCCCTGGGATCCTTTTCATTGTGGCACATACAGTACAACTTTTTACATAGTTTTCCACATCCCTTTTCAGCCCCGGCCACCAAAATTGCTGGCGGGTGAGGTGTAGGGTTTTCAAATATCCAAAGTGTCCAGCCTGTTTTACATCATGGCTGTGTTTGAGAGCATTAAGATGGAGGGATTCTGGCAAATATAGTTTCCCCCCTTTGTAAGCCAAGCCATCCCGGCACATTAGGGAGGTTTAATTATCTTTGAACCATTGGTTGGTGAGGAGCTCTCGTTTTATTTTCTTTGCTCCCGGGTCATCAGGATTGGGGACCCTGTGAGGTGTAAGTTGAGCAGCAGTTTGTGGATTGGGGATAATTGCCTTGTTAACCTCCTCCTGTTCGCTTTTGTATTGGGGTAACCAGGATAGCGCATCAGCTAGGAAGTTCTTTCCTCCTGGTAGGTACTTTAGAGTGAAGTTGAAGCGGTTAAAGTACTGTGCCCACCGCACTTGCTTTGGGGACAATTTGCGGGGAGTTTTCAGTGCTTCTAGATTTTTGTGATCTGTCCATACCTCAAATGGCACCTTGCTCCCTTCTAGATAGTGTTGCCAGTTTAATAGCACCCATCTAATCGCGAAGGCCTCTTTCTCCCAGATTGCCCATCTCCGCTCGCTCTCAGTAAATTTCTTAGAGGTGTAAGTGCAGGGTTGTAGGATCCCACTTTTGTTCTTTTGCAGTAACACAGCTCCAACTGCCACATCGCTGGCGTCGGCTTGAATCAGAAAGGGTTCCCCTTGGCAGGGGTGCTTTAGGACCGGTTCAGCAGCAAATAGTCTCTTTAAATTCTCAAAAGCTGTTTGACAGCCCATTGTCCATGCTAGTGGTTGGCCCGGTCGTGGCTTCCCTCCTCCTTTGCCTGTTTTGAGTAGTTCTGTAAGGGGTAGGACAATCTTGGCAAAAGAGGGGATGAATTGACGATAAAAGTTGGCAAAACCCAGAAAGCTCTGGAGCTGTTTGCAAGTCTTTGGGGGCTGCCATTCGATTATAGCTTTCACCTTGGCTGGATCCATTTCAATACCCTCATTGAAAATTCTGTAGCCAAGATAGTCTAATTGGGTTTGGTGAAATTCACATTTCGACAATTTGGCATAAAGCTTGGCATTCAATAGTTTCTTTAACACTTCTCTCACCAGCTTTATGTGATCAGTCATATTCGTGCTGTATATCTGTCATCAAGATACACCAAAACCCCTTTGTACAAGTGATCATGTAGGACCTCATTAATCAACTGCATGAATACAGCTGGGGCACCCTGTAGTCCAAATGGCACGACTTTAAACTGATAGCTCCCCATAGGACAGTTGAAGGCAGTTTTCCACTCGTCGCCCTCTTTTATTCTCACCCGGTAATATACCTCTCTCAGGTCTAATTTAGTGAAGACACTCCCCTTAGCCAGATGGGTAAATAAGTCCTTTAGGAGGGGGAGGGGGTATTTATTTTCCACACTCACAGCGTTGAGACCCTTATAGCAGGGCTTTTCAACCTTTTCACCCATTGTACCACTTTTAGGATATGGCAACATCCGAGTACCACCAGTCGCCTAGCAAGGTGTCAAAAACGTGATGATCCCCACCCCAAAAAAGGAAAAAAGTGATAAAGTACAGGTAGTCCTTGATTTACAACAGTTCGCTTAGTGACTGTTCGAAGTTACAATGGCACTGAAAAAAGTGCCCCCCCAAGCACAGCCTAGCAAGGCTCCTGCCTGCCCACCCGGCCACGCTCTTCCTCCTGTCCAAGGTTTTCATTGTTGTGAGCATTTCTGTTGAGGATTGGCAGTGGGGGTGGGGTGGGGGAGTGTTTGGTTTTTATTCCCCCCATCTGCTGGGTAGTTGCAGCAGGTTTTAGTCACTTCACATGACCCTGGGACACTGTGACCGTCATAAATATGAATCAGTTGCCAAGCATCTGAATGTAAATCACAAGACCCTGAAGATGCCGCAACATTCCAGTTGATCGGCGCTTCTTCTGGGCTTAGCAGAAGCACCAGGATCAGCGCCGAGCTCCCGCTGGAGCCTGGCGCTGATGCTGGCGCTTCCACTGAGCCCTGACAGCCCTGCAGCTCCAGCCATCTCTCGCTCAGGCTTGTGCGGTGCTGCCACCGTTCAGTTCATTCCCCTCCCCCGCTACCACTTTTCTAGGATGGTCGCGTACCACCTGCCAGGTGCCAATGTACCACAGGTGGTACACGTACCACTGGTTGAAAAGCCCTGCCTTATAGTCTACACAGAGACGAAGAGACCTATCTTTTTTTTTTTTTGAACAACACAGGGCTCCCACGGTAGATTTGGCCAGTTCGATGAACCCCCTCGCTAGGTTTTTGTTCACGTATCACTGCATCTCCTCCATTTCATGGGGGGACATAGCATACATTCTCGGTCGTGGGAGTTTGGCTCCTGGCACCAGTTCGATGGAGCAGTCATTGGGTCTGTGAAGGGGTAGGGCATCACATTCTTTTTCACTAAATGCCTCTGCCAGGTCCCAGTATTAATTGGGGATGACTGGGTCGCTTGGAGTCTCGCCGTTCTCTTGCGTGGGAGGTATAATCTGGGCGTGAGCTGGTTGGATTTTTCTCTCGTTAGCCGCTGAGCAGGTTTCTTTCTCATTGCTGGTTCCAGTCTGCTCTGCAGTCGGGGGTAGGGGACTGGACAGGTTGCCGCTCGATGTCCCTCTTGTCCACAACAAAAACACTTAATTGATGGGCCTGTAGGTGGCCTGGGTCTCTCAGCCATTGCAGTAGTTGATGGCTTTCGTGGGGGTGGTTGCTGTCCAGGTAGTTCTGGTTGCTGCTTGGGTCCGTGTGGGGAAAGCTTCTTATAGCGAGAGAGCTTAACATCTAGCTTCACTGCTGTCTGGTAACACTCCTGTAGCCTATCAGGTACTTCTCGATAGATGCAGGCCTGAGAGAGGTGATTGTCTAATCCCTCGATGAAGTAATGGATTAGGGACTGCTCAGACCACCCCTCTATTTGACCTGCTGTCTTGCGGAACTCTCGCACGTACTCCAGGGCAGGCCTGCCGGCTTGTTTTATTTTGTGCATCTGTTCTGCTGCCTTGAGGCCTATGGATGGGTCCTCAAATCTTTCTCTCAGTCCTAGGAGGAAAAGGTGGGGATCTCCCAGTTCGGGGGCTTGCTCATTATATAGATTGTTCAGCCATTCAGATGTTTCTCCCTCTAGGTTGGCCGCTATGACATCGACCATGGCACCTGGTTCCAGGTAGAGATAGGCCCAGCGATTCAAGTGAGAACGCACTTGGTTGAGAAAAAAAATCAACTTCTCTGGGTCCCCATCGAAGGTTGCTTTGAAAGGTGGTGCCATTATAGGCTGTTGCTGCTGGCCCCATCCTGGCTGCAGATTTATGCCCAGGGGTTGCACATTCAGGGGCTGTGGCCAATCTCCCTGCTGTGGTCCGTCTTCCACCAGCTGCTGATCTCCTGGTTTCTGCACCACCCCAAGCTGTTGCAAGGCCTCTATTAGTTGTGGCAAGCTCAGTTGCTGCTGATCATCTATCTGTGGGGGGGTGCCAATCTGCCCATTGCTGCAGAGGCCTCAGTCTGGGATTCCCTCTGTCTTCAGGGTTGGGGTCCCTGGCAGGGGAAGACAGGATCTGACAGGCTTTCTGCTGGGCCATGGGAAGGGTATAGGCTCCTCTCTCCAGGAATTGAGTTCTGCTTTTCACTTCTGGGTTTTGAAATCTTTCCAGCGACTCACCCAAAACTTCGTTATCTCTGCATTCTGCTTTTGAAGTCTTTGCTCTTGGCTGGGAGATCTGCCAAATTCTTTCTCCCTCGGTTGGCTGGCTGCCGCTCCACTGATTTGTATTTGTCTGCCAAAATTCATCTTCCCACAGCATGCCGTCTTCAAGTAAACTCCCTTTTCCTATGATAGATTTTCTTCCCCTGAATCTTTATCAGCTCCTCTCTAGCTTAGAGGCAGTGGATGGAGTTCAGGACCCCAGGTCGTTCGAAAAGGATTGAGATCTTAGCATGATGTTAAGGTTCCGGCTAATGAAACACTTCAAAGAACTTCCAGGCATTGATTTTCCTAAAAGTAATTTATTGTTACAAAATGTTGGCACAGGCATAACGAAAGTGATGCTAAGATCTGAAATTCTCTTCCCCTGAGCAATTAATTTACCAGCATGTTCCCTCCCTAAATTTGCTGTCATATATCACGTTCTCCTATCAGGTGGAAGGGCAGAGGTTCTCTTCAGTTCTCTTCCCGCCTGCAGTCCTATCTTTCTCCTCCCCCCCATCATCATCTGAATTAACTCTAAAAATACCAGACAGTTCTCCATATTTTGTCAAAGCAAGAATATACAGTATTTGCAGCATTGACATTAAGCTTAAGTTTAAATGTGTGAAGAAATATAGGTTTTTATAGATTAATTTTTTTTTATTGATTAATGCAGTTGATGGTTAGACATAGTAATGAATGAATTTACTTGAAAATGTATTAATTTGATTATAATATTCTATATAGATCAATGGTTCTCAACCTTCCTAATGCCGCGACCCTTTAATACAGTTCTTCATGTTGTGGTGACACCCAAACCCCCATCCAGCTGGCCGGGGGGGTATCAAAAACTTGACCCCCCCCAAAAAAAGGAAAAAATGGGAAAGTATAGGTAGTCCTTGACTTAAAACAATTCGCTTAGTGACTGTTTGAAGTTACAACAGCACTGAAAAAGCGAATTATGATCATTTTTCACACTTATGATTGTTGCAGCATCCCCAGGGTCATGTGATTTACATTCGGATGCTTGACAACTGATTCATACTTATGACGTTCACAGTGTCCCAGGGTCACGTGATCAATGGCCAGGGGGCGTGGCCAGCTGAT
>NW_015390772.1:25961-28184 GCF_001527695.2 Protobothrops mucrosquamatus | reverse complement strand
CCTCCCTTAGTCTCTTCCTCCTTCCCTCCCTTTCTCATTGTCCCTTCCTTTTTCCTTCACCTCCTTAGTCTCTTCCTCCTTCCCTCTCTCTCTCCCATTGTCTTCCTTCCTTCTTTCCTTCCTTTCCTTCACCTCCTTCTTAGTCTCTTCCTCCTTCCCTCCCTCTCTCCCCTTGTCCCTTCCTTCGTTCCTTCCTTCCCTCTTTGTCCCTTCCTTCCTTCCCTCCCTCCCTTCATTCCTTCCTTCCCTCTCTTTGTCCCTTACTTCCCTCCCTCTTTGTCCCTTCTTTCCTCTCCCCCTCCGTGCCCAGGAAGGGACAAGGGGAGGGGGACAGGCTGCTAGTGTGGCTGGCGGCTTTGCTGCCGGTAGCCATGGCGACATGCCAAACCTGCCTGTGCACAGGCAGAGGCAGACGAGAGCTCTGCCCAGCTCACTTGCTCAGCTTCGCCAGGCTACAGCTGATTCGCGCTTCTGCTAAATTAGCAAGCGGCATATTTTCCAGCAAAGCTCGAGCAAGTTTGCTGGGCAGGAGCGCAGGAGAGCTGCTTCTGGGCTGCTCAGTGGAAGCGCGGATCAGCTGTAGAGGCTCGCCCCGATCCTGGACAAGAGGGAAGGAAGGAAGGACGGAAGGGCCAAGGGGAAAGAGGGAGGGAAGGAGGGACAAAGAGGGAGGCGAAGGAAAGGAAGGAAGGAAGGAAGGAAGGAAGGGACAATGGGAGAGGGAGGGAAGGAGGAAGAGACCAAGAGGGAGGGAAGGAAAGGAAGTTCCAGCCAGCAGAGGCTTGGCAGACCGGCTGCCAAGGAACAGAAGAGCACAAAGCCAAGGAGAAGAAGGTGGGGGTTTCCTCCCAAAGGGGGCTCCTTTTCTCCATCCCTTCCCTGGGTTTGTGGGGAATTTCTCTTCAACACTGATAGGTGCTCCTTCGAGCCCGCCGCGAGCTTTCTCATCCCCTTTGCGTCTCCCCCCCGCTTTCGTGAGGATTGTGGCGCCCTTGGGAAGCCGATCGTGCTTTGAAGCTTAGGAGAGGAGGAGGAGTCCCTTCCTCCTTCCCTCCCTCTCTCCCTGTCAAGCACCGGTGGCCTCGAAATGAACGGGCAGGGGAGGACTGGCAGTTGACAAGCCCTGCCTAAGACCATCGGAAATATGTGTTTTCCGATGGTCTTAGGCGACCCCTGTGAAAGGCTCGTGCACTCTTCTGTTCCTCAGCAGCTGGGCCTTCGCCTCCCTCTTTGTCCCTCCTTACCTCCCTCTCTCCCCTTGTCCCTTCCTTCCTTCCTTTCCTTCGCCTCCCTCTTTGTCCCTCCTTCCCTCCCTCTTTCCCCTTGGCCCTTCCGTCCTTCCTTCCTTCCCTCTTGTCCAGAAGCAGATCAGCTGTAGCAGCTCTCCTGCGCTCCTGCCCAGCAAACTTGCTTGAGCTTTGCTGGAAAATATGCCGCTTGCTAATTTAGCAGAAGCACGAATCAGCTGTAGCCCGGCGAAGCTGAGCAAGTGAGCTGGGCGGAGCTCTCCTCTGCCTCTGCCTGTGCACAAGCAGGTTTGGCATGTCGCCATGGCCACCGGCAGCAAAGCCGCCAGCCACGCTAGCAGCCTGTCCCCCTCCCCTTGTCCCTTCCTGGGCACAGAGGGGGAGAGGAAAGAAGGGACGAAGAGGGAGGGAAGTAAGGGACAATGAGAGAGGGAAGGAAGGAAGGAACGAAGGGAGGGAGGGAAGGAAGGAAGGGACAAAGAGGGAAGGAAGGAATGAAGGAAGGGACAAGGGGAGAGAGGGAGGGAAGGAGGAAGAGACTAAGAAGGAGGTGAAGGAAAGGAAGGAAAGAAGGAAGGAAGACAATGGGAGAGAGAGAGGGAAGGAGGAAGAGACTAAGGAGGTGAAGGAAAAAGGAAGGGACAATGAGAAAGGGAGGGAAGGAGGAAGAGACTAAGGGAGGTGAAGGAAAAGAAGGAAAAAAGGAAGGAAGGGACAATGGGAGAGGGAAAGAAGGAGGAAGAGACTAAGAAGAAGGTGAAGGAAAGGAAGGAAAGAAGGGACAATGGGAAAGAGGGAAGGAGGAAGAGACTAAGGGAGGTGAAGGAAAGGAAGGAAAGAAGGAAGGAAGGGGCAATGGGAGAGGGAGGGAAGGAGGAAGAGACTTGACCCAATTAGTACGTGCCCCCACTCACATAGGAGGGCACACACTGGATCTAATTTTTGTCTCCGGTCAGTGGCAAAATGATCTGGAAAC
>NW_015390772.1:17164-23749 GCF_001527695.2 Protobothrops mucrosquamatus | reverse complement strand
GACACTGTGAACGTCATAAGTATGAATCAGTTGTCAAGCATCCGAATGTAAATCACATGACCCTGGGGATGCTGCAACAATCATAAGTGTGAAAAATGATCATAATTCGCTTTTTCAGTGCTGTTGTAACTTCAAACAGTCACTAAGCGAATTGTTGTAAGTCGAGGACTACCTATACTTTCCCATTTTTTCCTTTTTTGGGGGGGTCAAGTTTTTGATACCCCCCGGCCAGCTGGATGGGGGGTTGGGTGTCACCACATGAGGAACTGTATTAAAGGGTCGCGGCATTAGGAAGGTTGAGAACCACTGCTCTAGGTAAAGAAGTCGTTTGTTTCTCAATGTAATCCATTCTTTAAGCCAGAGCAAGATGGCTGCCTGATAATAAAGTCTCCAGTCCGGGAGCCCAAAGCCCCCTCTGTCTTTAGAATCTTGTAATAATTTAATTTTAATTGTTGCTTTTTTTCCTTGCCATATAAATCTCATAATTGTTGCATTTAATTCATCAAAAAATTTCTGATTCAATTTAACAGGGACCGTTTGAAATAAAAAGATTAGCTTAGATAGGATGTTCATCTTAACGGTCGCTATCCTTCCTAGCAATGATAATGGAAGATTTTTCCACTTCTCCAGGTCTGCTTTTATTTGTTTTAGTAATCTTTCATAGTTGTTATTCTGGAACTTGGCAGTTATTGGGTTAAAGGCTGGGTTTGTTAATGGGTCAGTGGGAGGAGTTTCAGGGGGGCATTGGGGGACTTCCTGGACACAAGCCAGATTGGAATGTCTTTGTCTGAAAGAAGCATGGCCCATCAGACGTCACCCGATGAGCCTGTACCAGTATAAAGATGGTATGGATAGAGCACCATTTTCTCTTACCAATAGAAATGAACAAGAGATGTATTGTCAGAGACAACTGGCATAAATGCAAGTAATCTATCTGATTGAAATATATTTTTTGTTATGAAATCATTTCTTTGTGTTATCTGTCTGACTTGATTTAAAGAAGACGTTTTTAACTCAGAGTCAGAACAGTAAGAGAAAATGCTCAAAGTTCATATTAACTTTATAAAGCAAACAGCAATTTGATGTGGTTAATTTTCCTCTGATCTGCAAATTTAAAGAAGTAAAAACAAAGACTCTCTTGCATGTGAAAGTAAATTGATGTGGCTGAATTTCCTCGATTGCCTGCAACAGAAATTTGATGGGACTAATCTCTCACCAAACGTCTGCAAAGTAAATTCAAAGTATCTTCGCATTTGACTCTGAACTAAAGAAAGGCAAAAGTTATAAAGTGCTTTGTGTCTTGTTTGGATGCTTCTGCTAAATAGTCTTGGGATTTGTTTACAAGCCAACTATCTCAGGAAAAGTTTAGCCCTCCTCAGCCACTTTCAAAACAGTTGCTAATGTCGTTTGCATGTATTTCTATAGCCCTACCTTTCTGTGGCTTTTCACATTTAAAAGGATCAAAGCAGTTGGCACAGCAACCCTCCTTCCCCCCTCCTTTTGCCAGCAATTCGTCTTGAGGCAAGGAAGGGGTGGCTTCAAAAGATTATCTGTGAACTCAACTCAGTTTGCTTGTTAAGCGAAGGAGCCAGTGGGTGTTGTTACTGCTTCAGTAAGCCTCGCTAGCACGTGAATTCAACTTGCTTGTTCTGGAATGTCTGGGATTGCATGAGACTGATCCTTTAAACGAACATAGCTGGATGGTCTTTGTTTGATGCCTGGAAAGGGTGATTCTTCCCCTTTTTCTGGCCCCAGCACAAACATTGAGACCAGCTGTTGCCTCGGCAAAGAGGCCAAACTTGCTCCTCCCTTAGGAATGTTTGGAATTTCAACTCTCAACAGCAAGCAGCAGTGCCCCCTGGTAGACAAATTGTCTTTCCTTCAGCAATGTTCTTACAATTAAAGTGGGAATTTAATGATTAATTCAGCACATAGCAGGCTTATACCAAGCCAAGCCGAGTTTTCCCATAGAGGAAAAATGATACTTCACTGCGCACACCTCTAACTACGCAGAGTGAATCTGATAGTTAAAGAGCAAAGTTATCTAAATTTATCTCAAGCTGAAGACCAAGTTGTTCCAGTTTGAGGGATTAAGGAGAAGGAAGCAGAGCTAATTACCTTTGCTTTTTACCACAAGCTGACGACCAAGTGTTCCAGCCTGCAACTTAACGACCAGGTGGGAGTCTGTGTCTCTACATTTTCTCAGTGGTTACTAGCAGGAACGTGGTAATAGGAAGAATTTAGCTGACCTTTCTTCAGTCGCCCCCTAGTGGTTAAAGGAGGAACTACACGCAAACCTTTAATCATGCCCAGAGAGAGCCCTCTAGTGGATAGAAGGTGTACCTCAAAAGAAGAACACCCCGGTAGCTGGTACGCAGAAAGTGACCCCTAGTGGTCAAAGAGAGAAGTTCTTCAAATTCGCTTCAAAATAGCTGAGAAGAACACTGAACCTATCCTAGCCATGGCAGAGTGTCCCACTAATTTAGACGAAGGGGTTCAACCAACCAGCCTAGTTGAGACACCCCAACCAGCCGGCCAAGGAGAAATGCTGCAAACAGCCAACCTTGACCTGCACACAGAGGCTGAAGCTCAAGCCTCAGCAAGGCCAAAGACGTCTCAGGGTCACTACGATCTGAGACAACAAAGAAAGCCTATAGAAGCCATGCATGCACACCTGTTGGAGAAATGGGACATCGTGTACAAGCGCCATGAAAGAGGCTGGGAGAGGTGGCACAAACTCTACCAAGAGCAAAAAGAGGATCTCTCCCCTGAACGTGCGCACGCAGTGGAAGGAGATAAGGAAGTCGCCTTCGCGCAATGGATGAACTCCGAACGGCAACTTAAGGTCATTCAGGAGCAACTAAGAGACTCAGGAGTCGACCACAACATGCAAAGCCTTCAGTTACTGAACGAGGAACGCAAGCAGCTTCTAGAGAGCCCACAACGCCCTCCAGAGCGCGAGCCTCGCAACAAGGCCGTATCTGAAGTTTCCCGCCATTCACACACACCGTCCCAACGGTCGCACGTGGCTCCATCCCACACGTCTGGAAGGGCCTCATCCTTTCGCCACATATCCAAGGCGCATTCCAGCGTGTCCCAACAATCGCACATCACAGGTGCCTCCCGCAATTCGAAAGCATCTTCCTGCCAGAGCCAAGCATCTCGGGCTTCAAGGGCAGAAAACATTGCCGCCCAACTTGCACAAGCACAAGTCAACACCGCAAGGGCTAAAGCTGCTGCAGAAACAGCAGCAGTAGAAAAGCAGCAAAGAGAGGAACTGGTCAAGACAGAGACTGCAGCAGCCCGTCGCGTGGAAGAGGCACAGCACCAGCAAAGGGAGGAACTGGTCAAGACAGAGACTGCAGCAGCCCGTCGCGTGGAAGAGGCACAGCACCAGCAAAGGAAAGACATGGTCAATGCTCAGACCAACTTCGAGATGACCCAACGCCAACAGAAAGCAAAAGAGGCGGACGCAGTACAAACGGCTCTCCAGAGAGAGCTAGATAACGCTACATCTACGAACAGGCTGGAAGGGCTAGGAAGAGAAAGCCCTCATAGCTATGTGCAGGCCTACGTGGACAACCAAAGTGCGTTTCAACGTGAGCAGGTGAGACCACAGCCAGCCACAAGCCCCCCGAGACTGAGTAGACGAACAGAAGAATCTCAATGGCCAGATGTGCCAATCAGCCACAGGTTGATGTCGCAACGACTAGGCCACAAGATCTTCCCATTGTTGCTGCCCCATTGAACCCGCCGAACCATACCTTTGATGGCAACCGGATAGGTCCACCAGCAACGGCAATAACTACACAGCGGGGAGCGCAACGAGATATTCCTATTGTTGTTGCACCATTGAACCCGCCGAACCATACCCTTGATGGCAACCGGATGGATCCACCAGCAGTGGCAACGGCTACACAGAGGGCAGTGTCACAAGATCTTTCCACCATTGTTGCCCCACGGAACCCGCCGAACCATACCACTGATGGCAATCGGATGAGTTCACCTGCAGCGCCAACAGCCCCACAACAGAACCAGCCGTTGCTCGAGGACAAGATTGAAAGAACTCGAGCCGAACTAGAGTCCCTGCTGCGCCAACAGGAGGCAGCATCCCACGGAACCACTACCCGACTTGACTACAGAGGACAGTCTCGAACATCAGCTGTGCCAGCCTACGAGGGAGCCAATTACGCTCCCCAAGAAAGATGAGAGACACTCCAACAAGTGCGCACGCAGGAACTTGGGTCCCCTCAGCTCAATGCCAGAGCAGAGGAGTTCAGACCAAGCCAACAAGGACAATACGCCGAAGGAAGACACCAGCCAGACATGGAACAAAGCAATGTGCCATACCCACCCATCTACGCTCCTTCAAGACTTTACAGAGGTAAACTAGATCTGGCGTCCAAAGGCGTACACAAGTTCTCCGATAAAGCGGGGAAGGACTACGTATTGTGGAAGCTCATGTTCCAGGCCGCCATCCAAGATGAAGTAATAACACCAAGCCAAATGCTTGGACACATGAAGGCATGGCTGGGACCAGCATCCACACGATTAGTAGAGAGCACTCAACTAGCCCACCTAGGCAACCCAGCCACCGCCCTTCTCAAGGCATGGGAAAGACTTGATGAGCGGTATGGCGCGCACGAAATGACAGAGAGTTCGCTCTTGGATTGCATTTACACTTTCCCTAACATCAATATCAACGACCACACCCAGATGTTGGAATTCGCAGACACGCTCGCGATGTTACATTCAGTTCGTGAGCAGCCCAACATGCCAAAACTCACCTGCCTCGATCAGTTCGAGAAGCAAAGGATTATAGTTAGAAAACTACCAAAGCAGGCAAGGGACGAATGGGCCATAATATCAGAAGCTCACAGAAGCCAGGACCCTGACACTCCACCCGCCTTTGCTGTACTGGCTCAATTTGTGACCAACCAAGCAAAACTACGCCATAATGCTAGCAACTTTGAGCCAACAAAAGACTCGTCCCCAACACCAAGACGGACATGTCACAATTTTGGCCCTAACAGAGGCCCTGTCCAAGCCACGAAGGACGGACCCATTGTTTCAGTGTATAAAACAGACATCACGCCTCACCCAAAGGAGATCTCTGATGAACGAACAACGAGGAGTTCTTATTCGAATCCTCGTCCACCAAGAAAAGGCCTGACGTGCCCAATGCACAAGTCCTCCCATTCTCTAAATGATTGCAGAGAATTTAGAAAAAAATCCCTAGATGATCGAAAGGCCCTACTCAAACAGCATGGGATATGCTTCAAATGCTGCAACTCTATAGATCACATGGCCAGGGACTGTACAGTCAGGGTGAAATGTCACCTGTGCGACAGTGACAGGCACCCGATAGCTTTGCACTTAGACTCTAAGAAGCCCTCTGAGGAGACAAGACAAGCAACTTCCACCCCTCCCACGTCGCCAAACACTCAACACAACCCCAAAAGACCCCCAATCGTGGAACAAGTGAACTGCATACAAATATGTGGCAGATCACCGCGCCCTCCTTCATGCTCTCCTATCTTTCTAGCTAAAGTATATCCAGACGGGAGACCAGAAGAGGCTATGAAGATGTACGTGATATTCGATGTACAAAGCTCCACTACAATAGCTAAGCCTGCCTTTTTTGACCTCTTTGACCTCCCGACCGAACTAACAGAGTTCTCAGTAGAAACAATCACATTGTATATGAGCGCGGTGGGGAGGACAATCACCGGCCTACGTATAGAATTGATAGACGGGAGCTCTCATTTCCTGTTGCCACCAGTGCTGGAATGGGACAACTTACCAGACAAGCGCAAAGAAATGTCAACACCAGAGATGGCAAGAAACTTTCCTCATCTAGCGCATATAGCCGACCTTATCCCCCCCCCCTAGATACTGAAGCCGAGATTCTGCTTATGGTGGGACGAGATGCCTATGAAATCATTGGCACCGAAGAAAGAATCAGAGGTCCTCCAGGCACACCGGTAGGCATTAAAATGGAACTCGGATGGGCCATCGCGGGAGTGGTATGTATCGACAAATTGCGAACTCCAATCCAAGCAACCGTCCTAAAAACTTCCATCCTCAGTAATGGGAGACCCTCCCACCTGGAACCATGCCAAGAACACTTCACGCTCGCCACCATTAAGCCTACCGTGGGATCGTCGGTGTTCCGAACCAGCAACAACGACAATGACATAGGACCATCAATAGAAGACAAAGAATTCCTAAAGCTTATGGACAAGGAATGTCTGCAGGATGAAACCGGAAGTTGGGTAGCTCTTCTACCTTTCCGCATACCCAGGCAGCGCCTACCTAACAATCGTGAGCAGGCCCTCTCTCGGCTCCACAACCTACGAAGAACCATGAGCAAGAAAGCTGAAATGAAGTTTAAGTTTAAGTTTAAGTTTATTGCATTTATATCCCGCCCTTCTCCTGGTGGACTCAGGGCGGCTTACAGCCAATTAAAAACAGAACAATTGATACAATATACAAAATTAAAACAAATTAAAAAATATATTTAAATAGGCCATTCTTATTTTTAAAAGTTGATTAAAAATCCAATAATAAAATATCCCTAGGCCA
>NW_015390772.1:5945-14668 GCF_001527695.2 Protobothrops mucrosquamatus | reverse complement strand
TCCCCAAACCCGATATGGTCCTCTGCTCCCGCCATATCTGCCCCTCCCACTGACCGTACTAATCATACCACCCTCTCTTGGCCCCCCAACCACCTCCCCCTCCACTCCCACGCCGCGCCCCTCCGACAGGCCCGGCCTTGGCCCCAGAGAGGCATCCCCCATGCCCCCCCCGGCCCTCCCCGTACCCCCTAAAAATTTGTTAAAACATCCCACTAAAAAAGCTCTCAGTTTCCTCCTCTTCAGTTCTTGTTTTGCTGCGCACCTCTGGGGGTTCCGCACCCCGTCATTAAGGACGGCCCTCAAGATTATACTGAAGACGCATCTGGTAGAATTTATGGAGAACATGTTCCAAAATGGACATGCAGAGCCAGCCCCACCACTGAAGGAAGGAGAAGAGTGTTGGTACCTACCATTCTTCGGGGTGTATCACCCACAAAAACCAGGGCAGATCAGAGTGGTCTTCGATGCCAGCGCGCAGCACCAAGGTATCTCCCTAAATAAAGTCCTTCTTACAGGATCTGACCTCATCAACAGTCCGCTGGGAGTACTCATACGCTTCAGAAAAGAAGCTGTGGCCGTCATGGCAGATATCCAGCAGATGTTTTATTCCTTCTACGTAAGGGAAGATCACCGCAATTATCTGTGTTTCCTGTGGTTCAGCGATGATCAGCATAACCAACAGGTGACTGAATACAGAATGTGAGTACACGTTTTCAGTAACGGCTCTTCCCCAGCAATTACTAATTATGGCCTTCAACGCACCGCCCGAATAGGGGAAGTCGAATATGGTGCCGATGCCAAGTGCTTCGTAGAACGGGACTTTTACGTTGACGACGGATTAAAATCGGTGCCCACCCCCAAAGAAGCCATAGACCTAATAAAAAGAACACGCCAAATGTTAGCGGCAGCTAACCTTAGGTTGCAAAAAATTGCATCCAACAGCAGAGAAGTGTTGGCGGCCTTCGACCCTGACGACCACGCGAAGGGGCTAAAAGACCTCGACTTTAGCACAGACGATCCTCACTTCCAACGTAGTCTTGGCTTATGTTGGGACCTGAAGAAGGACGTCTTCACCTTTAGAACCCCGACAAAGGACAATGCCTTCACGAGAAGAGGTGTGCTTTCTACAGTAAACAGCCTGTTCGACCCCTTAGGTTTCGCCGCACCTATAACAATCCAAAGTAAGCTTCTTCTACGTGCACTCTCCCAACATGCCACAGATTGGGACAAGCCACTCCCTCCAGAATACAAGCAAGAATGGGAAAAGTGGTGCAAGTCCCTCAGTTGCCTTCAAAACGTATCCATTCAGCGCACGTATGCTCCCTCTTCATTAGCCGCCGCAACAAAAAGGGAGTTGCACATGTTCTCAGACGCCTCCACGCAGGCTATCGCAGCCGTAGGATACATCAAAGTCTACAGTGGGGAGAGCTGCAAGATTGGGTTCGTCATGGGAAAGGCAAAACTGACACCACTACAAAGCCACACCATACCCAGATTAGAACTTGCCGGTGCCATTCTGGCCGTGGAAATAGCAGAATTAATAACAAAGGAAATGGACCTCGAATTGCAATCCACCACCTTCTACACAGACAGCAAGGTGGTACTAGGCTACATCCACAATCGAAATAGACGCTTTTACGTCTATGTAAGTAATAGAGTGGAAAGGATTAGAAGATCTTCAGATCCTAGTCAGTGGCGATATGTGTCAACAGACCAGAATCCAGCTGATCAGGCTACGCGGTCCATTCCTGCTACAAAGTTAGCAGATTCAGTATGGTTAAAGGGTCCTGATTTTTTGGCGCATCCAGGCAACCAAACGTCGGAAGAACCAGAGAACTACGAGCTGCTAGAACCAGATCAAGACAAAGAGGTGCGGCCTCAGGCACCCAACAATTTGATAGGACGGAGCGAAACAACGACCACCCCGATTGTTTGCCTCTCCATCATTCTCTAGAACCCGATCGTTTCAAACATTTCTCCAGGTGGAGGCCTCTCATAGCAGGTGTCGCAGTGATAATTCATTTCCTACACCGCGATATGAGCGTACCAGAAAGTCGTCTCCAGGCCAAAAGAGGGATCATCCGAAGCGCGCAACGAGACTCATACCCATTGGACTTTGAATGTCTAGAAGCAAATAGGGCTCTCCCAAAGAATAGTTCTCTGCTGAAATTGAACCCATTCCTAGACAGTCATAAAGTGTTGCGAGTCGGAGGGCGTCTAACCAAAGCCGAGCTAGCGTCAGACTTCAAACACCCTATCCTTCCGGCTCGTCAACATATCACACAACTGTTAGTTCAATATCACCACAACATCGTCCAGCATGAAGGCAGACATTTCACGGAAGGCACCATCAGAGCGGCAGGCTTCTGGATCGTGGGAGCCAAAAGGTGCACTGCCACCATCCTGCACAAATGTCTACATTGCCATAAGCAAAGAGGGGTGACACAACACCAACTGATGGCTGACCTACCACCCGAACGCCTAATACCTGCACCACCTTTCACCAACGTGGGCTTAGATGTATTCGGACCTTGGGCCGTATCAGCTCGTCGAACCAGAGGTGGTCAGGCTAACAGCAAACGTTGGGCTGTGCTTTTCACGTGTCTCAGCATCAGAGCAATCCACATAGAAGTCATTGAGGCCATGGATTCTTCTTTTTTCATCAACGTGCTAAGAAGATTCCAAGCCCATAGAGGTCCAGTCAAAGTGTTTAGGTCTGACCGCGGAATTGCAAATCGATGAAGGCATTCATCCCGAATCACACATTGGCAAGTACCTAATGGCCCAAAATTGTGTCTGGACTTTCAATCCTCCCCATGCATCTCACATGGGAGGAGCGTGGGAACGCATGATCGGCATAGCCCGCAAAATCCTGGACTCTATGTTGACTAAGACACCCACACTTACGCATGAAGTTCTCACCACCCTCATGGCGGACGTTGCAGCTATCATCAACTCTCCACCGTTAGTTACAGTATCTTCAGATCCTGAGAATCCCACCATACTCACCCCAGCTATTTTATTAACTCAAAAGACAGGCGATTGGCCAGCACCAGCAGGAAATTTCTCCACCAGAGACTTGTATGTCCGGCAATTGAAGCAAGTTCAGCTACTGGCCAACACCTTCTGGAAGCGATGGAGGCACGAGTATTTATCTACCCTCCAAGAGCGACGTAAGTGGAAGACCAAAGAACCTAACCTACAAGAAGGCGATCTAGTCTTGCTGAAAGAAAAAGATGCTCATAGAAATTATTGGCCCATGGGGCTCGTGCATCGAGCCCCGCTGAGTTCTGATGGTCTAGTTCGCCAAATCGAGGTTCAGATAGTGAAGCTGCATGAGAACGAGCAAGACTCCACGACCCTCGCAAAAAGGCTCTACACCCGACCAATCACCGATCTGGTCCTGTTGCTAAAGAAGGACGAATTAGAAAATTGATCCTCAGAGTTTCAGCCGATGTTCCTGATTCTTCAGTTCCAGCTGATGTTCCTGATTCTTCAGTTCCAGCTGTTCCTGGGTCTCCAAACCCAGCTGTTCCTGTGTTTGCAGATCCAGCTGTTTTTGTTTTTCAAGGTTCTTCAGTTCCTGAGTATCCTGTGAATCCAGTTACCTTTGTTCCTGAGAAGCTTTTGGTTCCAGTTTCCGTTACAGGAAGAAGATCTTGCCTCACTTAGAGACAAGAACGTATACCAGAACTATAGGCCCATGGGACTTGCGCAACGGACCCACCCAGTTGATGAACCACTTGCCAAGCTGAGGTCCAGGTCATGACTCAAAGACACTTGTACCAGGCTGATCACTGATTTGGTCCTGTTGCTGATGAAGACTGAACCAGAAGATCAAACCTCAAATTATGTATTGTGTTTATGCATTGTTTGATGTAATACTGGCTTAATTTTTGTTATATTTGTGCATGTTTATATTTACCTATTTAGTCACAAGTTAGTTAACATTGATTACTGTATGCTTAATGCTAAGTTTTGATATTTCAGTTAGTATTTCAGTTAGTTAGTAGTGGAAATTTAAATTTCCAAGCGGGGAGTATTCTGGAACCTGGCAGTTATTGGGTTAAAGGCTGGGTTTGTTAATGGGTCAGTGGGAGGAGTTTCAGGGGGGCATTGGGGGACTTCCTGGACACAAGCCAGATTGGAATGTCTTTGTCTGAAAGAAGCATGGCCCATCAGACGTCACCCGATGAGCCTGTACCGGTATAAAGATGGTATGGATAGAGCACCATTTTCTCTTACCAATAGAAATGAACAAGAGATGTATTGTCAGAGACAACTGGCATAAATGCAAGTAATCTATCTGATTGAAATATATTTTTTGTTATGAAATCATTTCTTTGTGTTATCTGTCTGACTTGATTTAAAGAAGACGTTTTTAACTCAGAGTCAGAACAGTTGTCCTCTTTTATTGTTGTATATTTTGATGTTAGATGAATACCTAAATATTTAACTTTTTTAGCTATTTGAAGATTTGTCTTTTTAGCAAGTTGGATTTTTTGTTTATCTGTTAAGTCTTTTGTTAATACTTTAGTCTTTTCCCTATTTATTTTCAGCTGCACCACTTCTCCAAATTTCTCTATTTTCTGCAAAAGTTTAGTGGCTGTTTCCAATGGCTCCTCCAAAATAAAAACCAAGACATCTGCGAAGGCCTGTAATTTATATTTCTGATCTTTTATCTCCAATCCTTTGATCTCCATGTCTTGCAATATTCCTAGCCAACACTTCCAATGTAAGAATAAATAACAAGGGAGACAATGAACATCCCTGTCTTGTGCCTTTTTTATTTCAAAGCTGTCTGTGTAATCTCCATTTACAAGCAACCTTGCTGATTGTTTATTATAGATTGCTTGAATTGCATTTATAAAGTTTTCACCAAACTCTTATCTCCTTCAATTGTTGGAACATAAATTACCAGTTAAGATTGTCAAAAGCTTTTTGTGCGCCGAGAAATATGAGTGCCAGCTGTTTCCCCGGATGGTTTTCATAGTATTCCAAAATATTTAAAATAATCCTTAGGTTATTCTTTATCTGCCTTTTAGGCAGAAAGCCATTTTGGTCTGAGTGGATAAATTCAGTCAAAAATTTCTTCATTCTTTCCGCCATTATTGCAGTAAATATTTTATAATCCACATTTAATAACGATATTGGTCTACTATGTCTTGTAGAGCTACATAGAATTCTGCAGGGAGACCATCGGGTCCCGGAGTTTTATCCTTCTTTTGCCTTTTTATCGCCTCTGTGATATCCATCATTGTTATCTTCTTGTTTAACATATATTGCATATTCTCTGGTACCTTTGGTATATTCGCTTCTTTTAAATAATCCTGTATTGCCTCATTAGAGACCACCTCAGCCTTATAAAGTGTCTCATAGTAAGCTTTAGTAATTTTTTTAATTGCATCATTGTGACAGTGTAATTGGCCCTTTGAATCTTGTAGCTTACTTATCAGCCTTTTTTCTTTCTTTTTTCAATTTGTATGCAAGCCATCTTCCTGGTTTATTGGCATTTTCAAAAAAATTCTGTTTAGATTGTTTAATCTGTTGTGCCCTTGTCTCCATCTCCAGTAGGTTTAATTTATGTTTTATTAGTTCCATTTGTGTCTTCAACTCTTTCTTTTGTGGATCATTTCATAGCTCAGTCTCCAAGTTACTAAATTGTTCTTTCAGCCCAAGCTGTATTTGTTTCTTTTCTTTATTCTTTTTGGCAACATAAATTATAGCCAAACCTCTAAAGTAAGCTTTCGCTGTATCCCATACATTTTAAATAGAGGTTTCTTCTTTCTTGTTTATTTAAAAAAAAAATTCCATTTTTTTCGTTGCTGATTGTAAAAATTCTTTTTCTTTCAATATAGATTTGTTCAATGACCATCTTAATTTTTTCCTAGATCCTTTCCAAATCATTTTAATTGGATTATGATTATGATTATGCCCAAATATTAGGTTCTATTTCAACCTCCTGTATCATAGTCTTTAAATCATAAGAAGTCCATATCATGTCAATTCTTGACCACGATTTATGCCTACTTGAATAAAATGTATATTGTGCTTTGTCTGGATTCATTTCTCTCCATGTATCTTGTATACACAGTTCATCTTTCATCTTTAAGAAAAGTTTAGGTAGATATTTCCCCCTTTTTTCCCTTGTTTGTGGCTTTTATAGTCCTGTTTTGAGTCAGCTATTGCATTAAAATCTCCAAGTATACAAAGATTTTGATAGTTTAATCCCACTCGTTTGTCATACAGTTGCTGAAAAAACTGATCTTGCTTCTCATTGGGGGCATATATCACAACCATCAAAATTTGTTTTTGATTCCATGTAATTTCCACCATTAATAGTCTCCCTTCGTCATCAGCATAGATTTGTTTTGGATTCATCTTTTCTTTTATATAAAGGGCTACCCCTCTTTTCTTTTGCAATGCCAAAGAGGAATAAAGTTTACCTATTTTTGGTTGTTCTAAAAGTCTGAAGTATTGTCTTTTAATGTGCATCTCTTGAAGACAAATTATGTCCATTTTCAATTTTTGTATATAAAATATTTTACTCCTTTTTGATGGGGAGTTAAGACCATTTATATTTGTTGAAAAAATTCCAATCTCCTCCATGATTTTAATTATATCTAGATCTCAATCTTCTAGGGGAACCTATCTGTCTCTGATCTTTGGGCCTTACATCTTCCTCTGATTGGGTCTTTTTAGATTCTTCCTCCTCCGTTTGTTTCGATGGTCCTGCACCCGTCGTTTCTTCTGGTTTCTTGAGTTCAGCATTGCTTTTTTTCAAAAAAGCTCTATGGTTGTTGAAAAATTCCTCTGCTTGAGATGGGGTACCCAATCTATATCTTTTCGAGTCCCAAAAGATTAATAATCCTTCTGGGACCAACCATCTAAAATTCTCTCCTTTATTAAACAATTTCCTTGTTAAAAATTGATACTCTCTTCAGGCTTCTCTTATTCTTTTGGGAATCTGTTTAAGAACTACACGTTCTTTATCTTTATATTTCAGTGGTTGATCTCTTATTGCTCTCAAGATCTCATCTCGTGTGAATCTTTTGAGGAATCTTACGTGGACCTCCCTAGGCACTTTATATCTTCTTGCGTAGCTTGAATTAACTCTAAAAACCTGATCCATTTCTCGTTTCATTTGGTCCATTTCCATTCCAAGTAATTCCGCCAATAGCTCGCTCATCAACTCTAACAAGTTCTCATCCTTCTCTTTTATAACATTTTGAAATCTTAAAAAATATGATGCTCTTTCCATCTCCATGACAGCCATGCTGTCTTCCAGTTCCACGTTGGCTTGCGCCAATCTCTGATTTTCATCTTGCAAAGCTTCTAATTTCTGATCAGTCACCGCTGACTTATCTTCTATTTTTTGCATTCTTTGTTGAGTATCTGTCATTGCCTGTTGAAAGGTTTCCATTTTTTGATCCATTTTAAGAAGATCATTTTTCAAGTCTTCATAATTTTTTTCCAAATCTTTTTTCATTTCCATTTTGGAAGCAGCAATTGCTTGGAGTATTGCTTGGGTATCTTTTTGTTGAGTTTCCTATTGTAAAAAATGTAGTGATTGATTTTTGGGGGGCTGGACTCACCGAAGTTGAGGCAGGGGCCGAGGAACCTTTCCTCGCCCCTTTAGCCAAGTTTGAAGCATTCATCTTGATTGTTGTATTTATTTATAATCCACTAAGGAGCCCAATGGCTAATTATAATCCGCCAGATAGCCAATTGTAATCCAGTGCCCTCCTATTATCAGGAGACAAGGCCAGACGTAATTTCAAAAAAAGAAAAAGGAACAAAAACAATTCCAATGAGAAGATAATTAGAAAAAGAAAGAAAAAAATTTCCAGAACCATCCAAAAAGAAGAAAAAATAGAAAAAAGAAGCAAACAACAAAAAAAGCAGGGCACGGTCTCAAAAAAAGAGAAGTAATAATGTATTTGTATCCAAAGGGCAAAACAAAAAAAAGGCAAAAGCCTAAACGTAGGAAAAAGGAAAAATAAAAAGGCAACCAAAAAAGATCAAAAATAGAAATTATATAAAAAAGAAAAAATTATAGGAAAAAGAAACAAAAAGAAAGTGTCCAATTTATAATCCAATTACAGATTTACACATTTACTCCACATCCCCAAAAAAACCCAGAAAAGGATTCCCTTCTTTTGTAGATTTCTTTACTATAAGGAATATACAGCTAGTCAGAGAGACCAGACACACAAAGAAAAAAGTCTCTCTCAGTAACTTCTAAGAGAGATAGGAATGTCTGGGCATGCAGCCAAGTGTCTGGGCATTGAGCCAAGTATTGCAGCTGAATAAATAAAGCTGCCAGAAAAAAAAGAGAAAAGACAGTTACAATGTAGCAACCAGGGGACCGCTGTCTCTTTCCCCAGACGTTCAAATAGGGAGAAAAAAACTTCAAGGGTGGAAACAGAGTTTTAAAGTTCTTTTTTTTTTTTTTTTTTAAGAAATTTTATTTATTTTTTTCCATCATAAAAAACAATTATAAGTAAACACAATAACCAATCAAACCCCCCCCCGGACTTCCCAAACCTAATCCCAGGATAATATTCATATAAAAGTAAACAAATACTAATATCTCTAACTCCACAAAGTATCTTAATCTACAAGAAAGGATAGAAAGAGTAAACAAACTTAAAAAAATCTAGAAACCTAAATTATATTCTACCACTCTGTGTTTCTTTTGAATATAAACAATCCATCTTCTC
>NW_015390772.1:1622-3028 GCF_001527695.2 Protobothrops mucrosquamatus | reverse complement strand
GCATAAACCCCCACTATCAAACACTTTCTTCCATTTAAGTTTATTTCCACAAATAAAAATCTTCCTTCTTTGTCAGCTTCTTTTAAGATAGGTGTAAGATGTTTCTTCACATATAATGCAACCCCAGCTTTTTTCTTTAAGGCAGGTGCAGCAAACAAATCTCCAAGCTTGGCATTTAACAATAATTTTTGATCTTTAGATGGACCATTTCTGGCTTTTTTGCCTTCATCAGTTAGCCATACCCTTTTTATGGGATTCAAACCTGGGAAGTTATACATACTAGGCAGTGATTTAGCCACTGAGCCACAGGTTCTCTTCCCAGAGTTTTAAAGTTCTAATAAAACTAAAAAAAGCAGTTAGGGTGGCTTTTCCCACTTGAAATGTCTTTCCTTTCCTTCTAAAAATAAAATAATTTATCCAATTAAAAAGTTTTAAAATGATCCAAATTCATTCTCCTTAATAAATGCCGCTTAAACTGCTGCTTACACGGGAGGGGGGAAACAAAAACCCTCCTTCCTCCCTTCAGGCTTCCAGCTTCAAGTTAAAGACAGGCTGTTTTTTTCAGTAAACTCCACTTTGCAAAGAGAGAAGAAGCATAGTCTCACCCGGCCCGGCTGCTTGCTTTCCAAATCAGCTGTTTTCTGTCTCCGACGAACAGCTGTTAATGGCGGCTCGTGTAAATGCGATCCACCTTTCTTTTGCTGGTTCCAGGGGCTGCTTTGGGTTTGGCAAGCCGGCTACCACCGGCTCCTCTTCCTCAAAGGTTCGCCCTTCGGTGGCCACACTTCCAGAGTGGCATTTAGCCCAAACGGGCACGCCAGCGAAGGAATTTTTAACCTGGGGAACGGAGAGTCGTTCCCCAAGGTCTACAGTCAGCAACGTCACCGGAAATCCCCTTAACATTCCATCTTTTAGAGTAGACAATCAATAACCTAGTAAATTTTTCCCAGTTTTAATTTTCCATTAATATTTAAGTTTAACGTTTTAAATAACCCCAATTCTCTTTGTCACAGTTCCCCACAACCTCTGGTGTTCAGGATACGTATCTTATCTATTTCAATTCTCACCATCTACATCAACAAGTTAATAATACAGTATATTCTTATTTTCTTATAATTTCCCAATATCTTAAATTCAGTAACCAAAGTTTCTTCTATTTCAGCATTTAGCACTTCCTCATTCTTCTGCTTTATATCTACCTTTCGTATTTTCAAAATTTGGAATGCTAACAAAGAATTAAGGGAGTACTGAGATAGCTATTTCTAACCTTGTTTGGTTTTCATCAGTCAGACATACCCTTCCGAGATTCGAACCTGGGCTGTCTGCATGTTAAGCAGAAGCATTAGTCCATTATGCCACAGGCTCTTTCTCACTTTGTTAGCTACAAGAGACAGGGGAAGAGAATG
>NW_015390772.1:0-1246 GCF_001527695.2 Protobothrops mucrosquamatus | reverse complement strand
CTTGGTGCCGGATGCAGAGTAATGGCCAGTTATAAAGGGGGCTTCTCCCACCCTGTATGAACTACAGCCCTGAGGAAGTTGGCAGTTTGCCAACGAAAGCTAGGTTTTTAATTCTTGTAAGATTTCTAAAGAACAATTTTATAGGTTTTAGCCATGCATTGTCTTGTTGGTTTTAACCATTAAATATATATTTTTAGAGACTCTTTTTTCTCCTGGTGTTCTTTACTTTTGTACTCTACTATGGATCCTCCCAGGAGTCATGGGTATGTCTTTTATGTTATTTTTAATATATATATATATATGTAGGTCTTTGGATATTCGGGTTTTCTCCCGCGTAAAATTGGAAGTGTCTTGGCGATGTTTCTACGAAGTCACATTCGTCATCTTCAGGCTGGTGTCTTCAGCTTCCTGCTTCTGGGAGTAGTGTGTGTGATCGCAGCTGTTTCTTCCTTTTAACTGCCAGTGTGTTGTGGCTCCGTCCTGTGGGTCCCTCTCATCAGAGGAGGAAGGCTCTGACCATGAAGGAGAGGAGATGGCCAGGCCTCCCTCTCCAGGACCTTCCCCTCTGATGCGGCCTTCTGTGCCTTCCGCTGAAGAGGGGATTGGCCAGGAGCCCGGTGCTTCTGGGATTGGCCAGGAGCCAGGTGCTTCTGGGATCGGCCAGGAGCCAGGTGTATCGGACTCCGAAAAGGATACATCTTGGCTGGATCCACGCCAGCGTCAGAGGGACAAGCGTGCGCAGCAGCGGAAACGCCGTGCCAGAGATTTCAGCTGAGTCACTGGACCACACCCCGCTGGCTATATAAGCCAGGGGTGTGTCGTGTGAAACTTTTGGGACGGACAATTTTGCTGAATCTCCAGTTGCACGCACTCTGGCAATTTAACCTGGACTGATCGTATGTTTTGTTTTTGTGTCTTATCAGTAAAGGCTTTGGCAGGCAGCCACGAAGTTGCTGCCAAGTGTTTATTTGTCTTTGACTGTGCTGAGCAGTTTTTCAGCCCTCGGCTGACTGGTTGGGGGGTGTGAGTCAGACGGGGGACAGAACACAGTGGGGTTTGAGCTGATTGGGTGGGAGCTTGGCTGTGTTCTGATTGGGTGGAGGTGTGTTCTGATTGGTTAAGGAGCTTGGCTGTGCTCTGATTGGATGGGGGGTTGGCTGTGCTCTGATTGGATGGGGAAGTGTTCTGTTTGGGTGGGGGCTTTGTTGTGCTCAGGTTAGTTTGAGTTGCAGGGGGATTTGAGATG
>NW_015390771.1:21242-33574 GCF_001527695.2 Protobothrops mucrosquamatus | reverse complement strand
ACTGTATATATAACTGTATTGTATAGAAGAATGTGTTTATATAGAGATCAAGAATTATGTATTAATTATATGTATCAAGAGGAACAAATTGTTAGGAATATTTATTTTGGAATGTCACGTTATGTCCATCTTTGTTTTTAACTGTATTATAAATAAAAAACGTTAAAAAAAACCTGCTTACTTGCTGGTTCCCCCAAAATCACTACCTTCCTTCATATTACCATTCCCTACTGATTATTAGAATAGTTTCCTTGCTATTCCCTCAATACTGTTTACTGTTTACTCTTTTAAAGGATATTTCCCCACAGAACACTATTCCCCAATATTCACTGTTTTCCTATCTAGCCATTTCCCATTGGTATGTTTTTATTGTACTGTCCCTGATTAACATCCAACCTCTTTTTATAATGTCTGTATGGTCACCACTTTTGCTGTGCATATTCACTCTAGGATGCATAGTGTAAAATATTCTTCAATTAAGATATTTCACTTGCATAGCAGGCCCTCCAAAAAGAAGATGGACCCTGTGTAACAAAATGAAAATGAATAAATCACTTAAAGAATGCACGATTTCCCCCCTACATTGGGTGGGAATAGTTTGGGATGAAAATGCATATAAAATTAGATACCATGAGTATCTTGTATTCTTAATGTATATTATATCTTCTACTAACAAAGTTGGCATTTAAGCAACTAATTGTTCTGCACTGATACCTAATAAAGCTGGGCCTCTTTGATAATTCTTTAATTCCCATTATCTTGTATAAGGATGGATACTGGACACAATGATGGTGGCATTAGTGCCACAAAACCATTCATGCTTGTAAATATGCTAGAATGCATATAAGTACACAAATGGGTCTGTATTGTATTGTGATTTATTTCCATACTTCCAAATAATATGGCACAATTGCCAGATAAAAGGTAATCCTATGTTCCACAGTTCCACAGTTTTTTCTAAGAAAATGAAAGGACAAACTATAGTAAATCTCTATGCCCACCACCTTTTTTTTATATAACTACGCAGAACAGAAGGGCTTTCCAAATAGCAGAAACCAAGAAGAACTTGCTAACTCTCTTTAGCACTATTTATGTTTATTGCTCTTGTCATTTCGTCAGCCTCAGTTCTTTTGGAGCAGTGAAAAAAAAATCTCCAAGTTTGCGAAAACACTATCCAAATTAAACATGATATACAAGAGTTTTATTTTATTTGCTTGCCTACTCAAATATCATGGCTGTGTAACGTAGTGTAAAGATGACCTTGGAATAGAAGAACCATTAAGGGAGAAGGCATAGGCACAGTCCTGGAAAAGTGGAAAGCATGAAAAAGAAACTTTATTAGCCTAACTTGATTTTGTTTGGTATAAGATGTGGCCAAGAGAAACTCTGATGTGCTTTTAAGAACAATAAAGTGGCATTTCTTGATTCCAAACATGTTTCTTTATATAGTGTACGGTGTACCCTAATGGTCTGAGAGGATGTGAGGCAAATGTGTATGCCTATGTACATATTTGCATGTATTCATGTTATTCAGTAGAATGATTAGTGATATCTTTATTGTTGAGCAATTCAGTAACTATATACCAATGTTTAAGAGCAAATCATTTTTGAGTTATTTGACTATGGAGAGAAAAATATGCTTATCCTTCCAAAAGGCAATCAGTTTTTGCTGAAGTAAGTAAATGGAATTACTCATTTAATTGGGATACTTCTCAGATCCCTGAAGTATAATGTACTAATAAAAATAAATAAAATAGTTAAGGATTAAACAAAGGGGAGTGCAGAAAACAGTCAATATTATTCCTCCTTTAACAACAACGTGGTCAAACTCAAATAAGAAATGTGATTATTATTTTTTTTCTATAGAATCATTACCTCTGGCCTTTGCTTCAACATTCAGTCTTTTCTCTCAACCCTCTGTTTTTCCTGGTATGATCATTCAATTAAAATAATAGTGCAGGAGATATTTAAAATTTGTCAAATTTCCATGATAACAAATGTAATGAAGGCATGATATTATAACGAAGAAACTTTTGTATAAATTAAATCCTGGAAGAAAGGAAATGGGTCAATATTTTTTTCTTATTTCCCCAAGGAAAAGAATTATCATACAGCAAATACCACAGCTCAAATTTTGGTTTCCTTGACATTAAAGAACAGCGGGTAGGTGACAGAGGTTCATACCGCATCTGAAAAGGAGGAAAAATAATGATTTATTCAATTGCACAGAATTACTAACAATTCATATAATAATACATTGAAATCCATGGTTCATATTCTCCCTGAGACAAGTTTCTATAATCCCAGTTAAGGGGGTAAAAATATCCTTAATTTATCTTAGCAATGTTAAAAAAAATTGTCTTCTGTCTATACAATCCTCTGAAATAAAGGAAGATTTCTGTCCTTGAATTAGGATAAGATTGTGCTGAGTGTGATTAGACTTATATATAGTGTTTGACTTCTACTGGCTGACTTAAACAAGTAATTTGTATAGGCACAATATTATTTGTAATCTGGAAAATATTGGCCTTTTTTTCAAAAATATATTTCTGTTGCCCTTTAAAGTTCTGAAGAATAGAATCATAAAATATAAGATCATCTAATCCATCTTCTGCCCACTATCATAACGTGCCTGGGAGAATACATCTAGCCCCTGTTTAATTACCTTCTCTAATAAAATACTCTAGTATTATGTGAAACAATCTGCTCTATTGTTTAACTGTTCTTACCATTAGGAAGTTTGTGAGTTAATAAATGAAACTCTTTTCCAATGTTTCCTAGAACAACTTGAACAGTCTCCACAGCTACTTAGTCTTGTCACGATTAACCCTGGACCTGGACCTGGACCTCCCAATCCAGACCTGACCCCTACAAGCCTTATGCACTCAACTGGACTTGCCCAGTAAGAGCCCAACTTTGAGTAGATCCAAGTGACTTTATTCACCAAGAAGGATAAAATTTCTTCAGCTGTAGATGTTCCTGAGTTTTGTCCCTACTACTCAGACAAATTCAGATCATCATAAACAAAGCTCTTCAATAAGAGCACAAAAATAATGAAATTTTCCTGTCCTTATTGTCGCACTGTAGCAAATATACACAATAGAATAGAATAGAATAGAATAGAATAGAATAGAATAGAATAGAATAGAATAGAATAGAAACTTGGAGGTCTTCTAGTCCAGCTCCCTGCTCAAGCAGGAGAACCTTTTTTAAAAAATCTCCAGTGATGGAGTGCCCAGATTTTTACTCATGTTCAGTCCAAGACTTCTAACATTCATTTATACCAGACTGCAATCAAAGCTTCAGCCAAACTATCAAATCCTCTTTTTAAAAAAACCAACCTCATTCTGGAATCCCATAAGATCCATAAGTCACCTGAGTTTTTCTTTCTTTTTATTCACATTACAAAAAAAATCTTTTATTACATCCCTCGTGAAGGAAAGCACAATTCCATTTGCATTTTAGCCTTTCTACTTTCTACTTTCTTTTTGTCACTTGCTAGTATGCTTTCCTGGGTGATTACTCCCAGATTTCATTTCCTATGCATGTCCTTATTTATTAGATAGATTAAACGCAAAACCCCTAGATTCCCATAATGGTTGTCAAAACTGTCCTCCATTTTTATTGGAATCATGTGTAATATTAGCTTATTTTTTAGAAGTACCTAGCCCTTCTGCTTTCCTTTTATCTTGAGAGTTTCTATGCATGGGATCCCATTTAATTTGAAATGGGTTTACCTGAAATCTAATGTTCATGTTACATTTCACTTTCTTTTTCGCAGTATGTTGAAATTCAAGATCACATGGTTATTCCCTCCCAACATTCCCACTACTTTAGCTATTTAATGAGCTGTTTCTTATTGGTTTAGAACAAATCTAGAAGAACTGATCTTCATGTATTGTACCTTCTTCAACTTTCCAAAAACAAAGCAGTCACCAAGACCACTGGGTCCTTGGAATTTTGGATGAGTTTGTTTTCCAATAGATATCCCATTAATTATGTTAGTTCTGGTGTTATATGGATCTTCTGCTGGCTTGAGCACACTCCCACAATAATGTTTTTCTTGTTTCTCCTTTCTTGTATTCTTACCCAAATCTCTCATCTGGCCCCTTGTGTTCATTTTCAATGAATCTCAATATATGTATACATTACCCTCAAATCTTCTCCAGTCTTACATTTTGTTTGGGCTATTCCATTTGAATAAATTATACTTTTCCTTCTTTGTAAACCATTCATGACTTTAAATAATCAGAATTTATTTCCTGCTAAATCTCTGGCTGTATTAATATCTTCTCCCCTCCACTCTGTGCATCTGGAATCAATGGATAATGTAATGTGACTTATTCCATTCTTTAGGTATGGGCTCAGAACTGGCTGCCTCCACATCCTGCATATCTGTCCCAGTCCAATTCCAAGTATTTAGAATTGTACTCTATTCTGTCCTCAGACTTAATCATTATATAAACAACCAGTCTGTTAGCATATGATCCCAATAATTGTTTTAAATGAGGCTAAATTGTAGGAAATTGAGCTCAAATTGTAGATAAGCAATGATTCCTGGAATTTGCTGAGTGGTTTTAAAGGGATATGTTCAAAAGCATGGATCAAACTTTAGATGCAATAATGAACACAGAGTCATAAAACATAATGAAATTTTTACGGCAATAGGAATCACAATAATCAAAGCAATATTTTCTACACTAATATACAGTTTTGAAAGCAGAACATTAAGGAAGTATGGAAGAACAAAGACAGGTTCTTTAGAATTATAGCTAAGGTACTGCAAGAAGAACCAATCTATCAATTCTGGACCAAATAAAGACAAACTGGCCTCTTGAGGTGAGGATCAACAAGCAGAAACTCACATCTTTGGACATATGGTGCAAATAGATGATAGTTTAGAAAAATGGTTAGTACATTTTGAGGAAGTCAGAGAAGAGAAAATGAATAGATGAGATAAAAAAAATTACAGGACTGTCCTTGAAGGAGCTACAAGCTATATTGTAACTAGTGATAAAGTAAGATTATAAACATTTGTCCATGACATCTCCAGAAGTCAACCCAAAACCATGCTACCCAGCTAATCCAAATAATCAATAGTTCCTTCAATTTTTTTTTTACCGAAACACATAGAGAACATGGAATTAAAATCAATCAACGTATTCTGTGGAAGGAAAAAATAACATTTAAAAATATGTTTTTGCTAGAGAAAATTAATTAAAAATAAATATATGGCAAGAAATAAACACACATTCAGGTCAAAGGGATTTAAGACAAAGGGTGAGGCATTGTACTGGAAATAGAAGTCTACGGGATAGCAGGTGATTTTATACAGCAGAATGAAAAGGGGGAAATAAACACTCAAAGTAGGATTGTAATTTTTATAAGAAAGTATTCTTGAAGTGGGTGCTTGCATAGAAAAATTGGAAATAGTTTTTTTTTTTAAAAAAAACCAATAACAATAACATGATGATAAGAAAGTCTACATAAGTGAAACCTAAGAGCTGTGTAGAAAGTCTGACAAGTCCCTGAACAATACAGGTTAGAGTAAGAGGATTAACCTCAAGAAGTAGGAAGTCATAAAGAATATCAGCCTAATTAATAGGAGGTCTGTTACTTAGAGACAGGCAAATTTAGCCTTTTAGATGAGGAAAGGAGATAAAAGTGTGAAGGCTCTCTGCAAATTATCTCTATATCTATTGGTCTTACAGGTCAATAGATTTAGAGTTACAGAAAAAAAACTGCATTCAGATTTAATTCTAACAAATTTCTCAGAAGACGAAACAGAAGAGAATATTCAAAATATTTCCTAAGAGTTCTATTGGAATGATCTGGAACAGGGGTAGGCAACCTTGGCTCTTTTATGACTCGTGGACTTCAACTCCCAGAATTCCTGAGCCAGCCATGCTGGGAGTTGAAGTCCACGAGTCATAAAAGAGCCAAGGTTGCCTACCCCTGATCTAGACAGTATTGGGAGCAAGTGGAAACAGACTGGAGTTAGGCCACAAAATAATGGAAAAGGAAATGGATACTGCAGCTCTGGATAGTGTGGGATCCATTATCTTGCCTTTCTTTGGCTCTAACATTTGCCTGCATTTCAGCCTTTGTGAAACTTTCCTTGACTCTGTCCTAGCAGACCTGTTTATTTTTTTAGGAGAGAGGCAATCTTGGATATAGGAGAAATTCTTTCTGGTTTGTAGGAACCCTACCTTAGTCATGCCACCAAGTCAAAAGCAAAAGCAATGAAGAGATTGAGGTTTATTTTTGCAAGTTAACAATGTCTCTGAATTTTTTTAGAAAGATTGAAGAAAGAACACTTTAAAAATGTATTTTTGTTTACCAAAGAATGTGGGTTTGTCCAATGAGAGAAGAAAGATAACTGACAACCGATGCGCTTGAGGAATTGAGGTTATAGAAAAAGGACAAAAAAAAAAAGATTGATGCAGGTCTTGATTGGGTTTAGCTTCACCAAAACAAAGAGATTGATTAGATGAATATGGAAAAGAAAGCTTATTATTTAACCTTAGCTTGGTTGACCCATTACATGAGAATTCCATTCTTAATTCTATTAGCACATAAGCAAGAGTCTTGATAATGATAATCTGATAAAGTTGATCAGCCAGATTTCTCCTTAGAGGTATTATGTTATACATAAGTATTCAGCAACACACATAGATTTAATTAAGACTTGGGTTCATTCTTTTTTTTTGTTAGCATTATATTCTGACTTTCTTCTAGAACCAAGTTGTCCACATATCTCTTCTTATATCTTTTTTTTAATGGAACTTTTTATGAGATAGGCAGTCATAGTTGAAATTCACTAGAGATGATAGACTCTCCAGTCCTAATCCACATGGTTGGGTAATTGTCTGTATATGCTATGAAAACGATTTCAAGAAAATTTACAAGCACAAATACATCTCTGTTATTTATTAATTTTCAGGCTACACATAAGCCTCAGTCATGAAATCTTACTGCTTTTATTCATGTTTCCATGGTAGGAAAAAGCAAACAAACAGGCTGTTTTAGTAAACAGGACAGAAGTGCACTTGCACAAGGTCTGAAGAACTTCTTTCACATTATTTTCAAAATGTCATGAGCCAAATACCAGGTCCATACATGAAGGTACAATTAAACTGGCCCAAAAGTTCTTTTTCAGGAGGCAACTTCTTCAGCTATGACTGAATGGTGGGGAATGGAAGCTTTTATATTCCTTGCAAACAGCTGGTCATTTGCATTTTTTAGAGAGTTGTTGAGGCCAGTTGGAAGTTTATCTGTGTCCTTAGGGTCACCTGAATAATGCAAATGGGTGTGGAGCCTTTTTGGAACTGCTGAAAGGACTGTGTTGTAGACTGGAGAGAGATGATGTTGTATCCCTTCCCCTCTGTTGAAAGAAGGCTGTTCAGTTTTGACATACTGTGGTCCACTCTGTCCAAAATATGGACTTTGCTGTCTTCAAAAGAGTGGCCTTTGTCTTTTAAATGCAGATGGACTGCTGAATCTGGTCCTGATGGATTTGTTCTTCTATGTTGTGCCATGCTTTTATAAAGTGGTTGTTTTGTTTCCCCCATGTACAGATAATAATAATAATAATAATAATAATAATAATAATAATAATAATAATAATAATAATAATAATAATAATAGTAGTAGTAGTAGTAATAATAATAATAATAATAATAATAATAATAATAATAATAATAATAATAATAATAATAATAGTAAAGTTGGAAGGGACCTTGGAGGTCATCTAGTCCAATCCCCTGCTCAGGCAGGAAACCCTATACCATTTTGGACAAATGGCTGTCCAGTCTCTTCTTAAAAACCTCCAGTATTGGAGCATTCATCGCTTCTGGAGGCAGGTTGTTCCACTGGTTAATTGTTCTAACTGTCAGGAAGTTTCTCCTTAGTTCTAGGTTGCTTCTCTCCTTGATTAGTTTCCACCCATTGCTTCTTGTCCTGCCTGCAGGAGCCTTGGAAAATAGCTTGACACCCTCTTCTTTGTGGCAGCCCCTGAGATATTGGAACACTGCTATCATGTCCCCCCTCGTCCTCCTCTTCATTAAACTAGACATACCCAATTCCAGTAACCGTTCCTTATATGCTTTAGCCTCCAGTCCCCTAATCATCTTTGTTGCTCTTCTCTGTACCCTTTCTAGAGTCTCAACATCTTTTTTACATCGCAGTGACCAAAACTGGATGCAGTATTCCAAGTGTGGCCTTACCAACACATTGTAAAGTGGTATTAACATTTCACGTGATCTTGATTCTATCCCTCTGTTAATGCAGCCCAGCACTGTGTTGGCCTTTTTGGCAGCTGCAGCACACTGCTGGCTCATATTTAGATGATTGTCCACTAGGACTCCGAGATCCCTCTCACAGTTACTACTATTGAGCAAGGTACCCCCTATACTATACCTGTATATTTGGTTTTTCTTGCCTAAATGTAGAACCTTACTTTTTTCACCACTGAATTTCATTTTTTTAGATAGCACCCAGTGTTCAAGTCTGTCCAGATCCTTCTGTATCTGCACACGTCTCACTGCATTGTACGGTATATACCTAAGCAATGTGGTACATGCAGTACAATGCAGTGAGACATGACTGAGAATCTCCATAGACATTTAATTAAACTGATGTATTGCTAAAAGGAATCTTTTCAACTAATGATTGGCACCAGCTTAAATAAAGATGAACAGCACTCAAAGTGACTTAGTTGTCCTTTTGCTATATAGAAATTCTACACTGATTTCTCCTTATTACTGCATCCGCAGGTTCAGCATCCCTTCTCCTACACAAAGTGTGTGAATAACTTTAGTGCACAGGTCTTTCAGGGATTGTTACACTAAGCAACTGGATCTGGGCTGCAAAAATTTAGACAATTAGATAGCCACAAAATGATATAGAAAATGTTTACTTTTGACTGTCCCATGGTTATTGTTCCGATATTTACTGGCAGTCCTAATGTCACTTCAATCAAGATTTGTGTGAAATACTTTTTTGTCTATTTTGACTGGCATTTGCAGAAGTGAGAAGAGTATTGTTTGCAAATACCACATATACGAAGAAATCTTTTTCAGCTATTATGTTTACTCAAGCCAGGCAAGATGCTGCAACGTGTCTCATCAAGACACAATATATTCATTTTTGCCTCTATAAAGAGAATTGCACCACTCAAGTTCTTTGGAGTCCTTGGTGATATCTGAGCTTGGCTGTTTCCTTGCAGTCATTTTGTTACCTAACTACTTACCTAACATCAACAAAGCAGGTGAGCATGGGGTTTGCTTCTGGTTATATACAGTAGCTTGCTCTCCCAGTATTGGTGGGGATGTGATTTTTCTCCTTTTCTGTAGGAATGTTTGTTACTGTAGATAAACTGTATACTGCTGTATAAAGCTACTATATATAAACAGAGAGAAAACCCCACACTTATTAGCACTGGTGCTAGTCAGGTAATAAAATGTCTGCAAGCAAACAGAGAAGCTCAAAGAACACAATTCAGCTTTGAGCAAGATTTATTATTTTTCTCTTGAAACAAAGTTATTTGTTGAAGGAAGCTGATTCTATCCAGTATCTTAAGCACAGCAGCACACTGGCTTTGTTCTGAAAATACAACACTTTTTTCAGCATCAGGAATTGGTTGACTATGTAGGCAAATAATTTCATATGCATGGTAGAAATATTTGTGGTTATTCTTTTGATTTGGTTAATCTCATAGACTTTCCTTGGATAGTCTCACAACATGAATGAATGGACAGACAGATCTTTCTTTATACATTGTATGATCAAAAGGGTTGTGGGCCCCTGAGCTTGGCCCCCAAACCCACAGTTGTGCGATTCCTCCTAACTCTTCACATACTTATGGTTCAACTTCTCAAGAAGGGAGTGGTCTGTATTTGTGAAAGCTCTCTGTATTTATTTCTTATTTTCTTATTTTACCACATTTCTGTATCATCATATGACAAAACTTACAATATTATATGAGAACAACAAATCAGTTCAAACCTTTTTATTCAATCCCCACAAAAATAATTTAAAATCAATTAAATCCTGCATATACTATTAAAAGTTCCCCAAAATGAAATCATTGGTCTCAAAAACCATATTTAAAATCTCTTCACTGCAGAATGTCAGAAATGACAAGGATACCTCAAGGGTATACTATTTTATACAGTATTTCTTCCTTGTACAGACACATATAAAGGATTTTAATTTAACATCCTTTTTCACTTTTTTGAACAGAAATGTGATAATCTTTGTTATCTAGCAAACTAACTTTTCATTGTCTATCACGGACATATATTCCATTTGAGACTCTAGAAAGAGTGCAGAGAAGAGCAATAAAGATGATTGGGAGACTGGAGGCTAAAACATATGAAGAATGGTTGCAAGAATTGGATATGTCTAGTTTAATAAAAAGAAGAACTGGGGTGTTATGATAGCAGTGTTCCAATATTTGTGGGGCTGCCAGAAAGAAGAGGGGTTCAATCTATTCTCCAAAGCATGTGCAGGCAGGAAACAAAGGATGGAAACTAACCAAGGAGAGAACCAACCTAGAACTAAGGAGAAATTTCCTGACAGTTAGAACAATTAATCAGTGGAACGAGTTGCCTCCAGAAGCTGTGGGTTCTCCAGCACTGGAAGTTTTTAAGAAGAGACATTGTCTGAAATGGTATGGGATTTCCTGCTTGAGCAGCGGGTTGGATTAGAAGAACTCTAAGGTCCTTCCCAATTCTGTTAAGTGATGCAGAAATATATTGACCTTATTCATGCAAATCTATCTTCTATCTATTTTTTTTAAAGTGTATCACAATTCTAAATAGTTTATGAAACTTTCATTACAATCAGTGAGCATTTCACCAAGAGTAAAGCATTCATAATAATCAAGTTCCTCACATAAACCCACAAACCTGCTATCTTTGGGCACCTAACCTTTAAATACAGACCACCTATGGAATTGCTGGTTTGTTTTGTGAACATGGAAAAGAAGTCAGCTGATCAGAAAAATAGGCATGGCGTGACAAAATGGCTGAATTCCGATTATAAATGACACAGTTATAAACTCCAGCATCTTCACTAGAAGGCATTGTCTTTGCTACAGAATTGAGATCAATGCCTGTTTCAGATATAGCTGATCGTTCACCAGCTCAGGATGTTGCCAGCCAGCATGTGCTCAAAGAGAGCTAAGAGCATCACATTTCCTATAATTTCTCAGTATCTCAATTGCCAGGACACCTTTTCAACCATTTCTTTCTGGGAGGGTGAAAGCTGAACTATCGCACAAAGCTTTGGTAAGCCAGAATACTACAAATAGAAGGTGATCTATTTGTAATAGTGTCAAATATTTATTTATAGTATAATATGTGAAATCCGTCCTTCTGGGGTACTTATTAGATGTCGATCTATTTGAAAGCTGTGGTTAGCCCGGCCTTAAATTGAAAGAAACCTATTTGCGTGATTGTTACACACTACAGAGGGCAACACAGATGCTGGGCTTCTGGACTTGGTGCTTGAGGTGGAAAAAAATGAAACTTTGATTTTGGATTTTACTTATTAGATAGATTTGTTCTTTTAGAAATAGCTAGTTTACACTATTATGTAAAAATAAAAAGGTTCAGGTTTGATGTTACTATCTTATTCTACTGCACAAAGGGAGTCAGAAATCAACGCCTTTTCTTTCTTTTTCCCTTCTTTTCTACACTTTTCCCTTCCCTTTTCCCTATTTTCCTATTATTTGCTTTTGTATTTTATATTATAAACTAATAAAAAGGACAACTGAGAAGAAAAAAAACAATAATAAAAGATGCTGGGCTTAAAAGCTGGAAAGCCAGCATCCCATGTTTGAGATCAATGTCTTGGTAAGGCCACACTTGGAATACTGCATCCAGTTTTGGTCACCACGATGTAAAAAAGATGCTGAGACTCTAGAAAGAGTACAGAGAAGAGCAACAAAGATGATTAGGGGACTGGAGGCTAAAACATATAAGGAACGGTTGCTGGAATTGGGTATGTCTAGTTTAATGAAGAGAAGGACGAGGGACAACATGATAGCAGTATTCCAATATCTCAGGGGCTGCCACAAAGAAGAGGGAGTCAAGCTATTCTCCAAAGCAACTGAAGGCAGGACAAGAAGCAATTTTTTTTGAAACCTGGGATAAATTTTACCGCTGGAGGAATTTGAAAAGGACGGCTGGGATTAAAGACGAATGATAAGATAGAAATGTATGTTATTTTAGAATAGATAATGTATATAAAATTTAATGTATATGTAGAGATAATGAATTGATTGTAAAATATGATATAATCTGATAAGAATGTATATACTGGAATGT
>NW_015390771.1:0-21141 GCF_001527695.2 Protobothrops mucrosquamatus | reverse complement strand
TGCGACATCATGTTGGCCACATTACCATGAAAATATCTTTGGACAGTGCTGGCTCAATGGCCTTGAAATGGGAATGAGCACCACCCCCTATAGTCAGGGAATGATTAGTGGAGTAAAATCCACAGGGATTTTTACCTTTTATTTTTGTTTTTGTTTTTTACACACTAGTGTCCACACAGATCTTTCCTAAACAAATAACACATCCCTTAGGAATTTGGTAATACTGAAAACATACTAGAGCAGGGCTTTTCAATCAGTGGTACGGGTACCACCTGTGGTACATTGGCACCTGGCAGGTGGTATGCGACCATACTAGAAAAGTAGCGCGGGAGGGGAATGAGCTGAACCGGTGGCAGCACCGCACAAGCCTGAGCGACAGATGGCTGGAGCTGCAGGGCTGTCAGGGCTCAGCGGAAGCACCAGCCTCTGTGCCAGGCTCCAACTGGAGCTCAGTGCTGATCCTAGTGCTTCTGCTGAGCCCAGAAGAAGCGCCGATCAGCTGGAATGTTGCAGCATCTCCACGGTCTTGTGATTTACATTCAGATGCTTGGCAACTGATTATATTTATGACGGTCACAGTGTCCCAGAGTCATGTGAAGTGACCAAAACCTGCTGCAACCACCCAACAGACGTGGGAAATAAAGACCAAACACCCCCACCCCACCCCCACTGCCAATCCTCAACAGAAATGCTCATAACAATGAAAACCTCGGACAGGAGGAAGAGCGCCACCGGGTGAGCAGGCAGGTGTCTTGCTCGGCTGTGGCTTGGGGGGCACTTTTTTCAGTGCCATTGTAACTTCAAACAGTCACTAAGCGAACTGTTGTAAGTCGAGGACTACCTGTACTTTATCACATTTTTCCCTTTTTTGGGGGGTCATCAAGTTTTTGACACCTTGCTAGGCGACTGGTGGTACTCGGATGTTGCCATATCCTAAAAGTGGTACAATGGGTGAAAAGGTTGAAAAGCCCTGTACTAGAGGACAAAGTTGGCTTTAGAACAGTAAATAGAGGTTCATCAAAAGAAACAGGCAGAAAGTACCCTTGGCTGGAAGGACAGGAATTTTGAAAATGTGTGACATCTTCCTCCCCTCCCAATTATTTTGGTGTGCATGCATATTGTTATGAAACAAGAATCTCCCTTCTCTCCCTACCTCTCCCAGATTTGCCCCAGGGAGCTTCCCAATCATTTGGGAATCAAGAGAACTACAAGGGGAGAGTAATCTAATTAACCAGTAATTTTTATTTCACCAGTATTGAATTGAATTCAAGCCATTGTTGCCTTTGGCTGAATTAGTAAAATACTGCAAAATTTCAAAAAAAAATTTTCAGCAACAACATTGAGATTACTCTGGAAACATAGAAATACGTGTTTTCATTGAACCACTTTTGTACTTTTGAATATGGATCCATTTATATAATTAATTTATAACCAATTTAGCTAACATTAAAACCAACACAGTACAAGACAGAAAAAGAGACTTTATAATAGGACTTAGTTACTGTATGCTTGAATGACTCTATTAGAAGCTGGCAGGCATAGACAAGTTTAGTTTTTTTATTAAAACATAGTAAAATATTTCTGTATGCAGATTTGTGTCCAAGAGATATATGTCAAGGTATATAATATAGAGCTAGCAGAAAAAAAGATATTCTGTATAATCACAAGAAATAAGCATTAACTTCCATTTCAGGGGAATTTATAGGAAATGCTAAGCAAGCAATACACTTAATATACCATTCAGAGTATCATTGCTGCAGAGATATTTATCTCTGTGTTATCACCCGCCTACACTATTAAGGTCTCACATTGCTATCAGACATAAAGCACAATTCTTACGATTACAAAACACAGTTATAAAGCACATAGTGTATGTACCCAACTTTTATTATGAGCAAACAGTGCCTTCTGAATTCTTTCATCTATAGAGTCTAATTCTTCATGCAATAAATAAAAATATGTTAGTTAGGAGATTTTTTAATAGGAATTTCAATCACAATCATCCACCAACATTATGTGAAGCTAAGCTATTTTCTATAAGGGAAAAATATGGTACGTTTATTCAGATCTTTTTTGTTTATCATTTGTAATCCAGTCATCTAGAAGCAGTCAGAGTGAACTGAAGTGTTAATGAATTATTTTTGGAACCAGCCTTTATAAAAACCTTCAGCAATCATAAAATACACTTAAAGTCATCTACTCATACACTTTTAAATCATTGTTTCTGTATGTTTGCAAAATAAATAGCATGTTGTATTTTTTTTATTTTAGAACAGAAAATGCTCCTCTGTATACCAGGTAGTCCTCAACTTACAATCATTCATTCAACAACAATTTGAAGTTATGATGGCACTCAATGGGGGTTACACCTGGTCTTTGAAATTCCCTTTCCAACCGGAGTTTCTTGTATACCCTCACTTGCAACTACCTTACTTAGTGATGGAAATTCTGGTCTCAGTTGCCATCATAAGTTGAGGACTATTAGGTCTTCAACTTCCCAGTGAAGCAAATAGCATGCCAGATAGAACATTAGTACTGTTGCTTAAACTTTAAAAAAAACTAACTAGGGAAAATAGAATAATAAGCCGTGATCAAATGACCTACCTAAATATAGTTGTTTCTGGGGAGTGCTGTGGTACGCTTGTGCCAGTAATTTGTGTCTTATACAAATAGTGCAATTTAGTAATATTACCATGGTGCTCTTCCACTAATATGCTTCAACAGGATTCTTACAGGCATGGATGATATGATATCAGTACTCTGATATCGGGTCTTTGTATCAATAACAATAATAATAACAATAAATAGAATTGGAAGGGACCTTTGAGGTCTTCTAGTCCAACCCCTGCTCAGGCAGGAAACCCTATACCATTTCAGACAAATGGCTGTCCAGTCTCTTCTTTAAAACGTCCAGTGTTGGAGCATTCACAGCTTCTGGAGGCAGGTTGTTCCACTGGTTAATTGTTCTATGTGTCAGAAAATTTTCCTTAATTCTAGGTTGCTTCTTTCTTTGATTAGTTTCCATCTGTTGCTTCTTGTCCTGCCTTCATGCATGCGACTTCTACTGTATTCCATAAGCACATGTCCTGTTCTTGTATGCATGTTTCCCATAGGTAACAAGAAGATCATTTTAACATCAACTTTTTCTTGGCTATACTATTTGAACTTTCCAAATAAATCAGTAGACCACTGGAGCAGTGGGATCATTGGATCAATCTGTATTTCTATCAATAAGAACTGAAGAAGTGCTGCAATGATTATAGCAATTAGATAACATTTTATGTCTATTAACATCAAAACATTTTCTCTAGGACTCTTACCTGATAAAGGCCTTACATTTTTAGCAGGGGGAATCAGTTAGCATATAAAGATCTTTAATAATCACTAGGTTCAAATGCTAAGCTTTGTAATAATCGAGCGTTTGTGGGAAATAGCAAATGAATGAGTCAATCTTTTTCTCTCGTTGCTCTTTTTCTTGTCCGTAAAGAATTCAAGTTCTGCTGGACAGCTGGTAAGTGAAGAAGGGAACCTTTGTAAGAAAAGTTTAATTTGAATTAAGAAAAATACAATGTTTTTTTCTCTCCTTAGCATTCAATACAGTAATTAGCAGGCACATAAGTAGAAATGCATAAGGCTTGTAAAACTTATAAGAGAACCAAGCATTTCATTTAATTCCTTCCATTACAATGGAATGTTGGCAAGGAATTATGCAAAAAGAGTTGGGTCTGCTAAGTCTCTGAAAGATAAACATTCCTGCAAGGCCAGGAAACTAAATTTGGATTAGAAAGTAGACTGTATCAAGGCTGGGACTGCAGACCCCCCCCCAAAAAAAAATCCTGAAAAACCCAGCAACATTATCTGCAGAAGAAACAGTTGGACAACAGCTTGGACCATCCACCCAAGATCCCTGCCTGTCTCCCTTCCTGTCACATGACCCATTACAGATTGTATGAAATCCATCATGTGCTTCCCCATTCATACATCTGCACAAATATGCTATACACAGGGAGAGTAGAAGCCCGAACATGGAGAAAAATAATACCGTGTGGCACAGAAGAAAATACAACCTACTCCTGTGCACTGATTGTCAAGTTGTTTGGTGAATGGGCACCCTTGGAAGTATACTAAAACAATAAAGAGATTGGGGAAAAAATCTACGTGCTTTTCCTACTTTGTTTAGGAGTACCATCTGTGATGATGAATTGCTTGTCCCTTTTCAGTTTTAAAGTTTCAAGAATTCAAATGTTTTTTTTTCTGATATCTAAAATAATAACAAGATAAAAAGAGATGACTGTGGACTGGGCATGCTAAATGGCCTTCAGGTGATACTGGAAAGTAGTACATCAGTTGGAAAAGAAAAACAAAAACAAAAAATGGGGAGAATGATAAATTGGCCTGCAGTCTCTTGCTGATCATTTTGTGTCGTAGGAGGACACGGTTGACCAGATGGCATCCTGAATAAAATTTCTTCCTTGCTTGCGTCATTTATTTGCCAGTCCCTTTGGTGTGGCAATATTTCACTCATTTGTTTACTTCATTCATTCATTTGAATGAAATATCGTTTTCCATTCCCACATAGGGACAGCAGTCCTTCTTCTCAATACAGCAGATTAACAGAAGCAGACCAGACAATTTGGTCATGATCCTGTAAATCACTGTGTATTGGACCAGTGATTAACTTTGTACATTTTGCCTTAAATATATCAACCATAATTTGATACAGAGCACAAGAACCTCATGGTGCGTTTTCAATCTTGGTCAATGTTAAGAATCCTCCTTTACAGCTGAAAAAGTAATCTGTATGCAGGTGAGTAAAGTTACTGAGAGACACTTGATCAACTGGACATTTCATAGTTTTTAGTTAACCATCCTTGCTATGAATCAGAAGTAGGGTAGAGTTAAAATCCAAAAGATAACTTTTAATGGGGAACATGTTATCTTGTCATTATCACCACATTCTGCCTTTAATCATCTGCAGGTAGACATCAGTTTTTACTGTTGGATTTTCTGCCACAACTAAAAGTACAACGTAAATTAAAACATGAAAAATATTTTATTTATATAGGAACATATATAGTTGTAAATTTTTCCTTTTTAAATTGTTGACAGGAAACTTTAAAAATTTTCTAAGGCAATATTCTGTGACAGGGATTTTTAATATCTTAGACAATAGATATGTCTAATGATATTACAGCAACAGCAGATATTAAAGCAATGTATAGGTATATCTATACATTGTGAGTGGCACCAATAATTAATGACTTGGGAGGAGAAAGCTGTCTGAATTCTGCACTTAATATCCATTCTCAACAGCCTTAAAATGTTGCAATATCTAAAGATAATTTCTAAAGGTAAATTTTAAGTTATTTACTTCCTGCTACATATAGGTTAACAACTAAAACAGGTTCATTTGGTTTATGAAAAGTTATTTTAGAAATATTGTTACTCTCTTAACAATGAAGCTATTAATATTATTATTATTATTATTATTATTATTATTATTATTATTATTATTATTATTTTAAAAAATAGATGTCATGACTTAAATTATTTTTGATATTTTGATTGTATATATTTTAATATATATATATATATTAAAGGTTGAATTTAAATAGTAAGATAACTATGTAGTGCTATGGAATGCTTCATACATTAAGAGACAGGCTTCCATTAAGCATTGATAAAAGGGCCAATCTTCTCCTGATTTCAATATCCATTATTACAAAAGAGCCTGGCCATTGGAAAACATAAATTGGCCTGTTGCAGATGTGAGAAACCTGTCTGAAAATATTCTTCTAAGTGTAAAGCCGTTCTGAATAAAATGATTGATTTGTATAAGAAATCATTAACAGGCTACAGATCACATACTTCCATTATATGGTCATAGAAGGTTGATCACAGATCCATTTATTTCAGCGGAGAGTGACAATTATTTGTGAAAGCAGAGTATGCGAATGCATAGATTAAAAAACCAGCCATGGAAAGACATATCAAGGCTGCACAAAGACACTTGCTATGATTTGTGTCAAAGTAATGAGCATTCCAGGAGGAATATAAAGAGAACACAGTCCCTTTTAAAATTTATGGGAGATCTTTATCAAACACTTGCAGAAATGAACTCCTTGAAGGTTATAGTAGTTACACTATAACTAAGTGCATGATGGTGTCATAAAAGCACTCCTCAGCTTCCAAACTCTATTTTTAAATCTATCATCCATGACCCAAATCAAAATTAACCCTCTCAAGACTGCTTTGTAAATCCAAAACAAGTTCCTTTTAGACCAAGGACGTAATAGTGTTTTTAGACTAGGGGTAGTCAACCTTGGCTCTTTTATGACTCGTGGACTTCAATTCCCAGAATTCCTGAGCCAGCTTAGCTGGCTCAGGAATTCTGGGAGTTGAAGTCCACGAGTCATAAAAGAGCCAAGGTTGACTACCCCTGTTTTAGACCAATGTCTTCCCTCATACTAGAGTTCAGGGCCAATATCCATTACCGGAAGGCAAATTCCTACTGAATATTAGAGCTCATTTAAGTTTGTTTTTATTAGGGGATGCGTGACAGCAGATTAACAGTAGAACCTATTATTAAGGGAGATAATGGACTCTATTTCATCATATACTCTATATTGAAATGCATGTTAGGCAGCTTTCTCCCTAGGTTGCTTTAATTTGGATTTTTGCACTGAGTAAATGGTTGGACCTGATGGCCTAAATGGTCACTTTCAACTCCATGGGTATTCATATGGATACCATAGGACAGTGGTGGCGAACCTATGGCACGTGTGCCAGAGACGGCACTCAGAGCCCTCTCTGTGGGCACGCGCGCCATACCCCGGAGATGGCAACCGTCCCTCTTCAACCAGCCGCCTGCTAATTCACCGAGGTCCCACATGGCCGGATGCATTCCAGCATCCATGCGCTTGCTGACCTCTGTGTGCAGGGGCTGATGGTGTCAGGCAGCAGCCACCTCGGCCCCTGCCTCACCTTGCCCTGTGACAATGGCAACCCCACCCTGCCACTTATCTACCTGCAGAAAGGGAAAGGGTAAGGGGAAAGAGGTTTTTGATGATCCCTGCCAGCTTTCCACAATGAAACTAAATGGAGAAGCCAGCAAGAAGTTCAAAGTATTCCCACTCCTACTGCTTTTTTGCCCACCTCTGGCCATTCTGTTTCTCTTTTTAGGTAAAGAAATATCTCTGAAATTATGACAAAACAGGACATTAGTCGTGTAGTAAATTTAATTTATGAGAATTATGAACCACTTCAGGAACAGTGATATATACATACAGTGCAACAATACAATGAAATCCTTAAATCGAATATCTGGTAATTAAAATAGCCGCAACAATCACACCAAGTGCCAACAGCTGAATATCCATCAAATCCAAAGATCTTCAAGGGGTTTATTTTTACAGGATGTAAAAGGCTATGAGAGGGAAAGCCTTTGTTACTTCAGGAGGCAAACTATTTGGGAGAAAAGGAACTCTCACCAAGAATATCTGACTCTCTGCCCCCTCCAGTTATACTTCTTTGGAAAAATTCAGAAATTTCAAGAGAATTTCTCTGTTCTCTTGGATTAGACAGGCAAGTCCTATCTGGGGTAAATGATCAAGATCCCAAGTTCTGTATATCAGAGCGCTCACTGTGTTAATAAGATATGCCACCTAAGACTATAACTCAAGGACAAAGTGCTTACAAGAATAGCACAGATCAGCCTCCCCTGCCAGGTTGTTTTCCAGATTGTTGTGACTGGCCATATTGGCAGCGAATCTGAAACTTTGCAATCCATGGATCATGGAGGCATGACTGACTCCCAGTTGGGGAGGGCTGTCCTGAGAAATAGCATTACCTAACAAACGAAAAATAGGGAGAGAAAAACAGACCTATTTTTTTTCCAGTCTGAAAATTAAGGCAAACTGCATGTGTTTACTGACTGTGCAGCACAGCTGCCTTACTTTTCTTTAAAAAAAAAGCTTTGAACATGAACATCACAATTCATGAGCAATTCTAATTTTCCTATGCATTTTCACAATATTAATAGAAGAGGGGGTTCTCTCTCTCTCTGTCTCATTGTCCCTCACAGTGGAACATGCACTCATTTCAATTACTGCACTATTAACCTTGTAACAAAACAATTCTCTCAGTATCTCTCTCTGAGAATTATAAATCACTCAGGTGGAGAGCACACTGACACAGTTTCTTATGGTGGAGCATTATACCATTTTAAACCTGTTTTATTAACCTGTGCAGAGCTGTTCTTGGAACCCCTATCAGTGCAAAATTCCATTATTATGTCCTCAGTTCTTTTGTTCTGCAAATTATTTTTACATATGTCCCAGCTGTGTGCAATCATTTATGACCTCCCTGTACATTTGAGTCCTTATTAGGAAAGTCATATATTCTTTACGTTTCCAGGAAAACCATAAAAACTGCAGTTTGTGTTGTTGTTCTCTTCTCTGGATGACTCATTAACATAAATTACTGAGACATTGGATTCACAATTTAAGCTGTCACTTGCTGCTATTCATGACAAGTGTGCTAATTGTCATTAAATTACTACTCCAATTATGTGGCCACATTCTTACCTCTAAATACGCACTCCTCAGATTGGCAGAGGATGAAAGTTCTATAACAGATTTCCCCATCCCCATCATGGCAGCTCTGAATATCAATTAATCAATCAATCAGAATAGAGCTGGAAGAGACCTTGGAGATCTTCAAGTCCAACCCACTGCTCAAGCAGGAGACTCTGTACCATTTCAGACAGGTGGATGTCCAGTCTTTTCTTAAATACCTCCAGTGATGAAGCACCTACAACTTCTGAAGGCGAGCTGTTCCACCAGTTAATTGTTCTCACTGTTAGGAAGCTTCTCCTTAATTCCAGATTGCTTCTCTCCTTAGTTAATTTCCATCCATTGTTTCTTGTCTTGCCTTCTGGTGCTTTGGAAAACAAGTTGACCCCCATATGTTTGCAAATATGTTGCTTGCAAACTTTGGAAACTGCAGTCACAGCTGGATATTGGATAACCAAAGGCCAGCTGCTGTGCTATACCACTTAAAATGTCCAGGTAAACTTTGAGAACAGCAACACGTAAGACACATTGCACTAGTCAAGCTGAGAGATGGCTATGGGATGAGTGATTATGTGAAGGATCCTTCAACCTAGGAAAGGGTGCAATTTGTGCACCAGATAGTTGTGCAAAGATTTTATTTGCCTCAGCTGACAACTGCTCTTCAAGCAAGAATTGTGAACCCAGGAAGACCCCAAGATTGCATTCCAGTCTTGAAGGGAGACGTGATAGCCCATCCAAGGGCAAGATGGAATACCCACTGATCTACATGGCTCATTAAACATGTGGTAGGACTGAGTCAGACATGATGCTTCCTCATTCACATGTACACAGTCTCTAAGCTGTGAGACAGAATCCTGAAAGTTGCATTTGGCTGGCCTCAGTTCAAAAGACATATAATTGAGTATCATCAGCATACTGATGATATTGAATCCTAAATTGATGGATGATCTCACCCAGAAGTTTCAGGATCTTGCCTAAAAGAGATGTCAGACTGTCTGGTTTGTAACTGTCTGGTGCTTTTCCTTCTCTTTCCCTTCTCTTTTTTCTTTTTTCATGATAGGGACAACATTTATTTTTTTTCTGATCAGCAGGGGCCTTATCAGTTCTTTGGGAGTTCTCAAAGATTATACTTGGTGATTTCATGATCACATTCATTGGCTCCTCAAGTACCCTAGTGTATAATCCATCTGGCCCTGGAGAATTTAAGTTAACTTCTATCCCTTTTTTGTCTACCCTGAGCTCTGCTCCTTTAAATAGTGGCACATCAATGACCCATTAGGGCTTTGTTTCATTTCTAAGAGAAGACATACATAAATTATGAGTTAAGATATCCTGACTTATCTTTATCAACCATTACCAGCTTATCTCTTTGTCCTTGCAGTGCACTCTTAGTATTTTTGTCTTTCTTTTTGTTTTTCAAAAAAGCCATTTTAGTTTTTCTGGCATTTCTTTCAATTTTTATGTCAACAAGTTAGCTTTTCTGAAACAATCCCTACAATTTCTGGCAATTGCCTCATGATCTTCTTTGTTATATATACAATTTTTTTTTTTAATTTCCTGTACATGTCCTTTAGCATTTTAGAAAAGTTCATATACATTCTTGGTCTTTAGGTGTTTTTCTGTTTTTCTGTTTTCCTTCAACTAAGAATTGTTTGTAATTGTCTTTTTGTCACCTTTCCTGGATACTTGTCTTCTGCAAGATTTCAAGCAGATGTGCCTTCCATCTAAGTTCATAAAAATCTGTTCTTCTGAAATCCAATATATACGTCTGAATATTCATATGCCTTGATATTATTATTGCTTCATCATTTTACCCCAAGGTTTCAGCCACCTCCATTTCTTCAGGTAGTTCCTCCATATTGGTATTTAAGTCCAAGACAGTAGATTCCCCATTTCCTTTTGAGGTAGAGGTAAAGGTTTCCCCTGTCCAGTCACATCTGACTCTAAGGGGCAGTGCTCATCTCTGTGTCTCAGCCAAGGGAGCCAGCATTGTCCAAAGACATTGCCATGATCATTTGACCAGCATGACTATATGCTGATATGCCTGTAATGCTGTTACCTTCCCACCACAGTAGTACCTATGTATCTACCATACTTACATTTGCCTGCTTTCAAACTACTAGGTGGTCAGCAGCTATGTCAAGTAATGGAAATTTACCCTGCCACAGAGCGCTCGGGTCTCAAACCTGTCAGATTTCTTATAAATGCAGTTTTTCAGTAAGAAAGAATAGGAATTTCTTGGATGTTGGCCATTTCATTTGGAGCAGATGTCCCATTGTTACCACTGCACGTCTCTTACAAAGTTTGGTCATCTGACACAGAAAGATGTCGTTTATTTCTTCTGTCTGCCCAGCCACTCTAGAAACTAAACTAGAAGAATATCACCTTTGTTTTTCATTCATTTTATTCTTACCCAAATGCCTTCAACAGAATTTTTATCCCACAGTTTTATTTATGGAAGTATCATTTATGTTCAGTGTAATACGTCTTCCCTTCTTTTGAGTATTTTTCCTTTCATAAACTGTACTCTTCATTTGTTGATATTTACTTTTCCATCCATGTTGCAGATATCACTACGACCATCCAAAATATTCATTGCAAATTAGCCTTGATCAAATAGTTGCAAGATACACAAACAAAATGGTGCAGTGGTTAGAATGCAGTACTGCAGGCTAATTTTGTTGACTGCCGACTGCCTGTAGTTTGGCAGTTCGATTCTCATTGGCTCAATGTTGTCTCAGCCTTCCATCTTTCCAAAGTCAGTAAAATGAGGAGCCAGATTGTTAGGGGTAATATGCTGACTCTGTTAACCACTTAAAGAGGGCTATAAAGTACTGTGAAGTGGTATATAAGTCTAAATGCTATTGCTATTAAATATCAGTTGAAAAAGTATTCTTAATGTGATTGGGGAGATTGGTTTGCCTTGGTCTATAATATCTTATATTATCTTGGAGGAGAAAAAGGATTATTACTTGGATTCTGAAAGAAGAGCATCTTTTGTGATAGTGTAAGTCATTTGTTGCAAATGATGAAAAAAGTCACTATCAGAAGCCCTGGAAAATTGCTGCTAGGGTTGGTAAACAAGCAGATGCTGAACAAATGATCCACAAGTCTAACTTGCCATAAAGCAATTTCTTTTTATATGTTTTAGATGAGTTTGATAGGATTTCAGCTTTTGCACAGGTTCTACAGGTAGAGTAAGGAATTTACAGCATTTGTATAGCTCCTTGGCAGAAAAAGCTCACGGAGACTCTTTTTTAAATCTTCCCACAAGGCCAAGTGCACCCTAAGTAGGTCCCCTGCCAGTTTTCATGCATATGAAATAGGGCATTTAACCCAAATGATCATCTTAGAAATGCACTTGAGTGCAATTGTTGCAAACACCTTTTGGGTCTGCTGCACATAAAGGCATGTGGTTGCTGGATCAAAGCATAAAAGTCACTTACAAATAAGGATCCCCACAGTATAGAAAAACCTGCAGTTTTTCTCATAATGCTTCTCCATTGAGATTACCTTTGTAGTATTTAAAATAACATTGTAAATAGCATGTTTTTACTAAGACGGCTTTTCAGAACTGAATACCACTGTGTTTGCTGGTGAATTTTAAATGTGACTGCCATATAATTCAAGCTGTGAGCCGAACAATCATAGATTGAAGACAGCTATGAAACATAATTTAGAAAGAACTGAACAAGGATCTTTGATCAAAGGCAGAACATGGGCTTTCCACACAGAATTTAATCCCCAGTGTTTAAAATGATCAGGCTCTATTTGATGGGGGGAAAAACCTCTGTGGATATAGAGGGATGCTGGCATACTGGACTAGATAGATACACCTGGCTTCCAGTGGTTCTAAAAAAAGTCTTATCATGTCTTCAAAGCATTATAAGTCAATCTTCTCAATTGTTCTGTCATACAGATTGCTGTATGATGTGTTGAAAAAAAAATCAGGTCCAGTTCCCATCTGGCAATAAAATGGACGCTGCTTAAGAAACAAGGTTTATTGATGAGCAGAACCAACAACAGCATGCAGTTCTGGGACAGCTGACAAAATGGAGTTGAGAGTAGATCGGTTTTTACACCTTCTTTGGGCTTTGTATCTGAGATGCCTGTTCCTGTGCAAGAACATGTCCTTTAATATTCTAATGGCTGTTGCCAGATTCCTGTGCGATCATATAGGGATCATGGTTGGTTCTATAGCCAAAAGGGGAAGTGCAAATCTTAGATATTTGTCTGAGCTAATCTTTTCAATTTTTGGCTTGCTTTCTGCCTTTGTTAAGATTTTTCTCCATTTTTCCTCTAGAGGAAATATTCTATCCTGCCTCTTTTAATAGTCCCCAAAATATTTCATTCTCTGGGAAGGGGGAGTGCTGACTTCCTACAGATGCTAACCCTATGCAGTTCAGATGCTGTTTTCTCAATGAAGCCTGATATGACTCTGTTTACCTAGGAGTACAAGGTACAAAATTATTTAATCCTAGTACCATGGTTCCGATAGATGAAACCCATCAAAAGAACTTCAAGGCAAAAAGTTTTCCTTAAAGAACATTTTATTCAGGAAACAAAGTATCAGCACTATATAGTTGAACCCCAAAACTAAATTCCCTTCCTCTGGATACAAAGTAACAAAGTGCAATTCCTACCCACAGTAAGCTGTCATAAATCACATTCTCCAATTAGCCTAAAAGGCGGGCTTTCTCCCTAGCTTCTCAGCCCACCAAAACGTTATCAGCTTGTCCTTGGGTTCCCACAAAGCAGCATTATTGTTATGGCTAAGTGAGTTCAAGCTTTCATCCCACCCACCCCCTTCTGCACCTAATTTCTAAATACCAGAAAAAGTATGTTTAAAGCAAACAGAAAATGGCTGCAATTTCCATCAGTTGTCAGAGCGGGAAAATCCAATGTTTTCAGCGATGACACCCAGTCTTCCTCAAATTAATATTTTTGAATGATATTATAGCTGTATCCTTCCTTCCTTCCTTCCTTCCTTCCTTCCTTCAATTTTTTTCTGTCCAATTCATAAATATGTTACTGTGCAAACATGTTGACAGATTACCTCTATAAATAGTTTTATATAATTATTGAACAGCAGCCCCCTTGGAATAGAATAGAATAGAATAGAATAGAATAGAATAGAATAGAATAGAATAGAATAGAATAGAAATGGAACAGACCATGGAGGTCTAGTCTAGCCCCCTTCTCAAGCAGGAGAACCTATACCATTTCAGACAAGAAGAGACTTGTCTGAAATGGTATAGGTTCTCCTGCTTGAGCAGGGGGCTGGTCTAGAAAACCTCCAAGGTCCCTTCCAGTTCTATTCTGTTCTGTTCTGTTCTGTTCTGTTCTGTTCTGTTCTGTTCTGTTCTGTTCTGTTCTGTTCTGTTCTACTCTACTCTACTCTACTCTACTCTATTCTATTCTATTCTACATATTATTTTTTTATAGTCACAAATGCTTAATATTTTATCAGCAACATATTGTCTGGGTTCCAACATTTACTAATGCATATTAAATTCCTTTCTCTCTACCTTATTTTATTTCTTCTTCTTAAAAACTTCCAGTGATGGAGTGCCAACAGTTTCTGAAGGCAAGCTGTTCCACTGGTTAATTGTCCTCATTGTTAGGAAGTTTCTCCTTAATTCCAGGTTGCTTCTGTCTTTGATCAGTTTCCAACCATTGTTTCCTATCCTGCCCTCAAGTGCTTTGGAGAATAATTTGACCCCCTCTTCTTTGTGGCAGCCCCTCAAATATTGCAATACTGCTATCATGTCACCCTAATTTCTCCTTTTCTCTAGACAAACCAAACTTAAGTCCTGCAGCCATTCTTCGTATGTTTTAGTCTCCAGGACTTTGATCATTTTAGTTGTTCTTCTCTGGACAAGAAGGGGACATTCAGGAGCAAGCTTGTCTAGAACTGCATTTGATTACTTGTTCCAGTGGTTAATCAGACATTCCACAAAACTGCCTGCCAGAACTTCCAGAAAGTTTACGAATACTTCTGGGCAAGCCAATCAAATAGTTTCCATCTCCCTGCTGCAGTCAAAATGTACATTGTTATCTGAGTAAGAAGGTTTTACTGCCCTTTCTGTGGTGAAAATAAAGCCCAATGTAACAAAAAAACTTCTGATTCAGCTTTATGTGGATTTTGTCACTATTCTTTTTAATAGGTGTGATATTAGCATTTTATCATGACTTCCATGCCTTCTTTTGACACTCAGGGAACTGTTTTCCTTTTTAGTCAAAGTGCCCTCTCTCCCCCCTTTCTTTTCCTTTCCTTTCCTTTCTTTCAGACCCTTCCTTCCTTCCTTCCTTCCTTCCTTCCTTCCTTCCTTCCTTCCTTCCTTCCTTCCTTCCTTCCTTCCAAAATTAACAGCTCAAATACACAAATGGTGTTTCTATCATACTTGTATTGACACAAAACGCCACTTCCACTTTAGCAAAATAGGCTGGTCTTCGATCAATTACTAGGACAACATGGGGGGGTGTACATTAATCAGAGCTATTGCATGTTTCATGAAGACTTAATTACACAACAACATAAATTAGCTAGAATAGTTACCTCCTTGACTAGGGACAAAGAATATTTTCAAGAACAAAGGAAGGCCAACCAATCCAGTGGGATTGACGCACTTCTTAGCTTCAGGGTTGGAGTTGAGTGAAACATTTATTATACAATGTACTTTTTTAATGTTTGCCTGACACCCAATGTTGCCATTATTTTCTTAGTTTGGCCTCACAGAATACCCCATAGATCCCATGCAATTTCAGATGTTAACTATTTGCTTACTAAATATAAAAGTGGTTCAGCAAACTATTAATAGCTTGAGAACCAAATGGGGGTTTTGTTACCTGGAATCCTGGGCATTATTGTAAAGGTTTTTTTTCCCCAAAAAACACCTGTGCCTGCTTTTGAAGTACAGGAAATCATGTGGGGTTTTTTAGCCACAGCCATTTTTAATTAGCTATTTTTTAGCTAATTCATAAACTAATCAGTAGGGAGCATATTCTGGAGTCCTTTCATGTTAGGAGTGTCAAAGAAACAAGCTCATCTGGGAAAATGAAGATGTAATAAATTTTAGGGGTGTCTGCCTTTTTAACATCTAATCGGTGTCTTTTATTCTTGTTTTCTGACACACCACATATACCAATATTTTGCACCAACCATTTCTGTACCTATATAAAGACTTGCCCCCCCTTAATAAACAGTTCTTGATTTGCCCAATTTGTGGTCCATACTGGGAGGGGGGTGAGGGGATTCACTTTGTACAGTTAGCGTCTTTCTCCTAAATTCAGAGACCAAATTCCCAACAGCTTCCTCCCCTGTTCCATGCCAAATCGGGTGCCTCAATTTTAAAGGCAACAATACCAGAAAAATGTGGTAAATTCTATTTTTGCTTCTGAGAGATGCTGATTAATTCAGAATTTTAAAACTGGAAACTATTTTATTGAAATTTTATACAATGTTAATTAAAACCTTTTTACATTTTTGAAAATATTTGTCAAAATTTCCCAGCATGTATTATAAATAAATTGATTTATGGTCATATTGTTAGTCCAAGAGTTCAATACAGAAAACTCTGTCAGTTTTACCTCAATATCTTCCTGAGGTTATGAGAAAGTAAGTGGGCTAAAAACATCCAGTAAGCTCCTTCACAGATTTAGGCAACACCTAAAGTATTATTCCATACCTCCCTTTGGACTTATCTTTCTTTACCTATGGGGGTGGGGGGAGGAGGAGAGACAAAGATTTATCCAAGCACTTCACTGAAATTATGACTGGACACTAAACATGAAACTATCTCAGCGGTTCTCAACCTATGGGTCGCGACCCCATTTGGGGTCGATCGACCATTTCACGGGGGTCACCAAGCAAGGCTGTCCATCATTTTTTTCCCCTTTCCGGCGGGTGCCTTACCTCCCTTGAGCTGGGCCAGCTGGTGGTCGGCCTGCTCCGTCTCTGCCGCTTGCCAGCTACGCCTTGGCCGGCGCAGGGGGTGGAACCACGCATGCGTGGCGCTCCCGGGCAGGGAAAGTCCTCGACCTACGACCGGTTGGGTAGTCCTCGACTTACAACCGGTTTAGTCCTCAACTTACGACCGGTTTAGTCCTCGACTTTTGACCGGTTGGGGGTCGCGGCATTAAAAAGGTTGAGAACCACTGAACTATCTAATATGGTTTCCCAGATGCTGTCTGTTTTGCAAATCAAGATATATAGTAAGCAATAGCTAAGCAATACCTAAATATACTTTCAGTTTAAGATTAATAATGGAACAGGTGAGTGATTAATATCTTAAATGTCTATGGAGATTCTCAGTCATCCAGGTCATAGTTGTCCCAAAGATGCTTTTTCATGAGGCAACTGGGACTTCAGTTCTGAAGCTGAAGGAGCTTCTTGGATGATAAGCGAAACGTCTTCAAAGAAAAACAAGAAAGTCCAGTTGCCTTGTGAAAAAGCATATTTGGGATTGTTAGCATACTTCTATCAACCAGAGATAAGTAAAAGAAAAATTGTGGTGTTATACATATATGAACCACATACAATGAATTTAACAGCATTTGGAAAAGTTTATACATTGGCCTTGAGGTGCCAATTTTGATTTTAGTAAGTTTGTCTGATTTACCCCAAATGTTTCTGAAACCATTTGGACATCAATTCCTATTGGTCATTATTTTCATAGGAGAAAAAGTATCATCATACATATAAATCTTTTAATTTCAAGAGCATGAAAATGAGAGCATTATTTGTTACTCAAAAGGTATGTTTCAACATGGCAAATCTAAAAAGCAATCATTTTCTTTCCATCTAACTCAATCACCAACCTTTACTCTAACCCTTATCACACTCATGTAAAGCATGCATTTTAAATTAAAAATAATTATCTCACATTACTCTCCAGCATGGTAAGTGCAAAATCCCATCTGAATTATAATGAACACCATTGATTTAGTTAAACTACAACTGAAAGAGTGATTGTTGTGATTCAGGCATAATGGTAGGAAAAGAAGTAGGACAGAAGATAAAACAATATATTAAATTCAACAAGCATATAATGTCAGAATGGCCAACATTATCACCTTAATTTGATCCTTGACAGATCAGAAGAGAGTTACAATACAAAGAGTTTTTCAGTTTTTTGCCAATGGATGTATTGTAACTTTCAAGGAATACTTCTACTAATAAAGATGTAGAAAACAGATAAACAGCTTCAATTGACTCAGAATTGGAGACCAAGCACAACTAGACAAGGGATGATTACCAAATTCTCTTCATCAACATTTCTTGCCATACTTGGGAGTTCTCATTAACTCAGTCTTTTTTTTTTTTTTGAGGAGATAAGAAAATGTTAGTAATCAGGTTTTTCTCTGTCTTTGATTTTAAGAATTCATTCAGTCTACTTTTCATGTGTACATTGATTCACCAGAGAAGAATCTTGATGTGATCGTGCAATTTTCATTAAGATTGATGGATTTGCAGTACACATCCTTGTCCTGTAATGACAAAACAGACTTTAGGAAACAGTGGCAAGCTGCATGGCTACCATTTTGAAATTCATTTGAGAAACTCTGCAAGATAAATTAGTACAGAATAATAGAATAAAATGAAGACCAAATTGGTCCATTTATCATTACAAGTACCCTGTTTTCCAGGTTGACTTGAAAATGCCAAAGGAGTGAAATACTACAAATATTACAAGTTTGGGAGTCAAACTACCTTGGCAACTGCTTTAGGATGCAGTTATTGATGCCAGGCCTCTTCCAATTATTTGAAGATTGTATTAATAGAATAATAACTTAGAACAACCAAGACATGTTGGAAATGAGATGAGCTTTTTCCTGGAATGTCATATAAAAAAACCTACCTGACACATTCATATATCTAGGTGAAATCTTTTAGTAGAAAAAATTAAAGTGTATGAATATGTCAGAGATATTTTTGACATGTCATTCCAGGAAAAATCTAGGTGAAATTATTTATGTAATCTTATAAATCATTGACTCTTATTGAAGCTAAACTTTCCATCTATGAAGAGGTTTGATTTGACATTCATTGAAAGTTCTCCTCTTACTCATCTTCATTTGCTACTTCATGCTATATATGAAAATCTGCCAAACTTTAGTAATGGGGAAAAGCTTTTGAAATACTATGGGATGAATCTGAGGTAGTAGAAGATATTGTCCCATCTGTTGTATGAGTGAAGATGGAACTTGAGATCCAACTCACAGTACTATAATAACAAGCATCAATTGAAGAAAGAATGATGTGCTTTCTGCTTCAATAATGTGTTTTAGAACATCCTTGTGATGTAATGTGCACCTGGAGGGCGAGTTTTGTCAACATAGAGAGAGAAATGTATTAAAGGACTGCATAGTCCAGAGCTGGATGAGAAGAAGTTCATGGTAGCCATACCTTATTATCTCCCAGGATACATCTGGTAGATTAGAACAGGGGTCCCCAACCCCAATTCATGGACTGGTACCAGGCCACGGCATACCAGCAACCAGTATGCACAAACAAGTAAAGCCCCATCCGCAGGATGCAGGCAGCATACAAAACTACACCCCCTCTGGTCTGTGGAAAAACCTGTGTCCATGTAACTGGTCCTTGGGGCCGAAAAGATTGGGGACCTCTGGGTTAGAAAATACAGCTTTAGTGTGGCAACACCCTTAGTTGTAAGCAAATAAAGGACTGTACTTGATTGGATCTTGCTACATAGTCTTTGGGTTTGGATCTGACAATTTTTGTATCTCATGCTTATACTTTTGAACTTGATTTTCTTTTGCTAGTTTAACCCCCCCCACACACACACACACACAGACACACACCCAAAGATACAAACCAAATTTGGTTGAGTTCTTTCTGTTTTCAGAGTAATTTTGCTGATGGATACACAGGAAGTAGAATCTTGAAATGTTTTCTTTCCAAATTTCTTCAGGTTGGAAGCTAGAACAAGGCAGGGAAAACATAAAGAGCATGGCTTCTGGCATTTTACTTCTTTCATTCTTTACCAGCAGTGAACATAGGGAATCATCTGCCTTTTCTTTTGTGTGACAAATTAATGTGGTGTGTACGTATTTCTACTCACCCAGTGTTTTGAATGACTGCACTGAGCAGCATAGGTCAGACAGTATATGCTCCTCTCTAAGTCATGTAACCAAGAAGCCTGGAGCTTAGAATGGAACATTCAACAATATAGGCAGTCCCTGACCTATGTCAACTTGGTCCAGAATTTCAGTCGCTAAGCAATTTAGCTGTAAAGTATGACTGCAATCTCAGCAATCCCAGTTGTTGTTGTTAATTGAATCCCATAGATGTTAAGTGAGGCAAGTTCCTGCTGGCTTCCCACAACCAAGTCAAAGTGAGAAGCTGCAGAATGTTGCAGGTCCCAGATGATTCATAAGCAGGCCAGCAGATTGACAATTGTTTTTTTTTTTCCAGGTGGGAAAATGTGTTAAGGAAATGAGGGTAAGGAAAGATACACAAGAGTGCAAGGGATGCATGGCAATGGTCAGGGAGGTTGTGCAAGGTTGCATGAGGGTGTGAGGAGCATGGAGAAGGCACTATGAGGATCAGGGAGAGTGCACAAGAATGTGAGTGGGTGCACAAGGGTGCAGGGGAGGCACAGGGAGGCTCAGGAAAGTTGTGTTAGAGTGTGCAGGGGAAGCACAGAAAGACTAGGAGAGGATGTGTGGGTTGGGGAGACTTACCCCAGCAACTTGTGACCGGCCCTGCTGGCAATAACTACCTGTCATTGACTTTCTGGGGAAACCAACTGGGAAAATTGCAAATGATGATTACATGATTGTGGGGCACTAAAACTGGTTGTAAGTGCAAGCCAGTTGCCTAGAGTCCAAATCACAATCACATGGCTGTGGGACTATTCGAATAGCCAGACCTACGAGAGCTGGGTGCAACCACCATTTGTTCAGCACCATCATAACTTCAAACAGTTTGTAGGTTGAGGACTATCTGTGTTCAGAAGCACTGCCCAAATGCCTTACCCTTAAGGGTGCACTGGGGAATTTATTTTCACAGTTTTCCTCCTGACTTGAGCTAGATTAATGCAATCCAAGGTTTTTTATACTCAGTTTCCTTCCGCCAGCTTCTCATATATATCAAACCTTGTCCTGTTTTAATCAGTTTTCAGATATTTGTCATGCTAGGTAGAATGTTGAGTTCCTTTACATAATTTTAGAAGAATGAATATACAATGTACAACAATTTCAGCTGACTTATTCTTGATCTATTTATTTTCCTAAGTTATTTATTACCAATTCTTTGTCCATAACTTACTCATGAGTTTGGAATATGCACTAGGTGTTTCAATTTCCAAACCAATTCAGTTCTTGCCTTTTCCCCAATTATGCTATCCACTTAATAATTGTATCACAAATCAATAAAATACAACCTAAGTCTGTGCTGCAGAAATGCTTTGTTTCATAATGGGTAATCTACACATATTTATTACCATGGTAGGAACTCCATGGCAACAAACTCATACAATTAAGGCTATGTATTATTATACTGATTACAAGAGAACACATACTAATTAAATATACATTTTCACAA
>NW_015390770.1:62673-63740 GCF_001527695.2 Protobothrops mucrosquamatus | reverse complement strand
AAGGTCTGCTAATTTTGCAGAACAAAATTGGGACAGAATTAATGCAAATTCTGGGTATGTCTCACTTAATGACGGTGATCTGTTTAGTGACAATAACTCATCTAATGATGGAAAAATGATTGTTGAAGATGTCAATGTTCAGGGAGGAGAGGCTGAACAAGACATGAAGCCAGAAAGACTTGAGACACAGGAGCAGTTAATACCACGTAGGTCAGAGCGATGTAACAAAGGAATTCTGCCTGACAGGTATTCTGCCAGCAAGGTAAAGGTTTGCAATGTGTGGTATGAGCCAAGAAGTTATAAAGAGGTGTTGGCATTACCAAAAGCTGAACAAGAAAAATGGAAGGAGGCCATGGATAAAGAGATGAAATCCATGGGAGACCATGAAGTATTTAAATTAGTGACTTTGCCACAGGGAACCAAAGCTGTGGGTTGTAAGTGGGTATATAATGAAAAAGGTGGTTATATTCTCAGTCAAAGGAGAAAAATTGAGCAGTTATTGGAGAAATATAATATGAAAGATTGCAATACTGCTCCCACACCCATGAGTACGGATTTTTATAATAGTTTAAGTGTGGACAAAGGTGAAACCTGTGATCAAGAGATATATCACTCAGCAATAGGGATTTTGTTATATCTATCATAGTGGTCCAGACCAGACATAGTTTGCGCAGTAAGCATTTTAAGTCGTTTTACTGCTGTACCTACAAAGTTACATTGGATGGGTGTAAAGAGAGTTCTCAGATATTTAAAGGGAACCATAAATTTGGGTCTTCAAATACAGATTACTGAGAAATTGAAATTAAAGTGTTATGTCGATAGTGACTATGCAAATGACATAAACACAAGGAAATCAAATTCTGGGATCATAATATTGTTTGGAGGGACTCTGATTGGATGGAAGTCCAGAAAACAAACAACTGTTGCTATTTCAACAGCGGAAGCAGAGTTTATTGCTTTATCTGAATTGTGTTCTGAAGTAACATGGTATGTACAGTTGTTGCAAGATTTAAATATTAATGTAAAAGAATCTGTAAAGGTATTTGAAGACAATGCTGCCTGTATAA
>NW_015390770.1:57115-58544 GCF_001527695.2 Protobothrops mucrosquamatus | reverse complement strand
AAGCAGCTTTTGTGTTTCTCCAAACTTCTTCCCACCCCTTCACCCACTGGTCAAGTGTCTGGGAAGCGGAGGGCATCTGAGGATATTCAGGTATTGGGTTGAACTCTTTTCCTGTGGCTACTCTGAAAGGCGTGTAACCGGTGCTGCTGTGCACAGAATTATTGTACGCCACCTCCGCAAAAGGGAGAAGATCAGTCCAATTCGTCTGTTGGTAAGAAACGTAGCACCTAAGATATTGCTCCACCATTTTGTTAGCGGTTTCCGCGGCCCCATTGGTGGGTGGATGAAAAGCAGATGATAACCCTTGAGATGATCCAATTAATGCAAGGAAAGTCCTCCAAAACATTGCTGTGAACTGCACCCCCCTGTCTGAAATTATCCGCTTAGGGGCGCCATGCAGCTGGTAGATATGTTTCAGGAACAATTTGGCCAGTCGTTGGGCAGATGGGAGTCCTTTGCAGGCGATGAAATAAGCCTGCTTCGAGAACAGGTCTATTACAGTCCAGATGACAGTGTTTCCACTACTTTCAGGTAGGTCTACTATAAAGTCCATAGCTATTTTTTCCCATGGTTGAGAAGGGTCTGCCACGGGTTGCAGTAGTCCAGGGGTTTTCCCTGGGATTCTTTTCATTGTGGCACATACCGTACAACTTTTTACATAGTTTTCCACATCCTTTTTTAGCCCCGGCCACCAGAATTGTCAGCGGGTGAGGTGTAGGGTTTTCAAATATCCAAAGTGTCCAGCCTGTTTTTCATCATGGCTGTGTTTGAAAGCATTAAGACGGAGGGCTTCTGGCAAATATAGTTTTCCCCCCATGTAAGCCAAACCATCCCTGCACGTTAGGGAGGCCTGATTATCTTTGAACCATTGGTCGGTGAGGAGTTCTCGTTTTATTTTCTTCGCTCCAGAGTCATCAGGATTGGGGACCCTGCAAGGTGCAAGTTGATTCGCAGTTTGTGGATTGGGGATAATTGCCTCGTTAACCTCTTCTCGTTTGCTCTTGTATTGGGGTAGCCGGGATAGCGCATCAGCTAGGAAGTTCTTTCCTCCGGGTATGTACTTTAGAGTGAAGTCGAAGCGGTTAAAGTACTGTGCCCACCACACTTGCTTTGGGGACAGCTTGCGGGGAGTTTTCAGCGCTTCTAAATTTTTGTGATCTGTCCATACCTCAAATGGCACCTTGCTCCCCTCCAGATAGTGTCGCCAGTTTAATAGTGCCCATCTAATCACAAAGGCCTCTTTCTCCCAGATTGCCCATCTCCGCTCGCTCTCAGTAAATTTCTTAGAGGTGTAGGCGCAGGGTTGCAGGATCCCATTTTTGTTCTTTTGCAGTAACACAGCTCCAACTGCCACATCGCTGGCGTCGGCTTGGATCACAAAGGGTTCCCCTGGGCAGGGGTGCTTTAGGGCCAGTTCAGCAGCAAATAG
>NW_015390770.1:50272-55885 GCF_001527695.2 Protobothrops mucrosquamatus | reverse complement strand
TTAGGGATTATAAGCTTGGCGGCCAGTGAAAAAGACGGGATTTGTTGACTCACCATCGGATCGTTCTCTCCTTCATCGTCGCTGTCAAAGGAGGGTAGATCAGGGGCGGGTCCAACCGGAGTCCCAGTGTCCTCCTGTGTGAGCCGGTTGGATTTTTCTCTCGTTAGCCACTGAGCAGGCTTCTTTCGCATTGCTGGTTGTGGTCTGCTCTGCCGTCGGGGGTAGGGGATTGGACAGGTGGCCGCTCGATGTCCTTCTTGTCCATACCGGAAACACTTGAAGGAAGGGCGTGTCGGTGGCCTGGGTCTTTCAGTCAATGTCGTAGTTGAGGGTTTTCGTGGGGGTGATTGGTGTCCGGGTAACTCTGGTTGCTGCTCGGGTTCGAGTGGGGGAGGCTTCTTATAGCGAGAGAGCTTAACGTCTAGCTTCACTTCTTTCTGGTACCACTCCTGTAGCCGATCAGGTACGTCTCGATAGATGCAAGCCTGAGAGAGGTGATCGTCCAATCCCTCAACAAAGTATTGAACCAGGGATTGTTCGGACCACCCCTCTGTTCAGCCTGCTAACTTGCGGAATTCTCGTACGTACTCCAGGGCAGGCCTCCCGGCTTGTCTTATTTTGTGAATTTGTCTTGCTGCTTTGAGGCCTATGGATGGGTCCTCAAATCGTTCTTTCAGACTTAAGAGGAAAAGGTGGGGATCTTCCAATTCGGGGGCTTGCTCACTATATAAATTATTCAGCCATTCAGCTGCTTCTCCCTCTAGGTTGGATGCAAATACGTCGACCATGGCACCTGGGTCCGAATAATGGTAGGCCCAACGGTTCAAGTGAGTGCGCCCTTGGTTGAGAAAAAAAAATCAGCTTCTCTGGGTCTCCATCGAAGGTTGCATTGAATGGTGGTGCAAAAACAGGATGTTGCGGTCCCCACTGGGGCTGTTGCTGCTGGCCCCACCCCGGTTGTTGGTTCCATGGCTGCTGGGCTCCCTGCTGTTGATGTGGTGCCCCCAGTTGCAGTTGGCCCCTTCCTGCCTGCCAATCCCATGATTGGTGGGCTCTCTGTTGCTGGGCAGTGGAGGCTGGTAGTGCCCCCTACTGCTGCAGGCCTCCCAATGGTGACTGTGCAAGTGGGGTTTGTAGTGGTGTATTCTGCTGTTGCAGGCCCCTCAATGATTGCTGGACATGCTGGGCCTCCCCCATCTGCAAGCTGACCGGGTGTAGTTCTGGCAGTTGCATCACTTCAAGCTGCCGTAAGGTTTCTATTAGCTGTGGTGAGCTCAGTTGCTGGAAAGGCCTCAATTTGGAATTCTTTATGTCTTCAGGACTGTGACTCACCAATTTTGCTGGCAATGCTGCACGGCTTCGCCCGGAGCCTTCACTTGGCTTATCACAGTCTGACGTCCCTCCCGATATCTTTGGCCTCGCTCCCAGCTGGGAAATCTGCCAGATTCCTTTCTCCCCCGGCTTGCCGGCTGTCGCTTCTCCCCCCGGGGAAGCTGCTGCTGCTAGGAGGAAGCTGGTGTCAGACAATTCCTTCTCCTTCATTTCGAATGTTCCCCAAATCTTTACCAGTACCTCTCAAACTTCAAGGCAGTGGATGGGGTTTGGGACCCCATATTGTTTTAGAATGAGATGAGATCTAAGCATAATGTCATGTGTCTGAGTAACGAAACACTTAAAAGGACTTTCAGGCATTTTTTCTCCTAAAAGCATTTATTAAGATTACAATACGTCAGCACAGCATGGTGGAATGCTTAGATCTGCTTCTCTTCCGTTACGCATAACATTCCAAACATTTTCCACTCCTTTATTGTAGGGTCATGGTTCACGTCTTCCAATCAACTTGGAAGATGTGATTTACTTCCGGTTTCTTTCTCCCGGGCTATCCTTATGCTCCTCCCTCTTTCCTGGTTGCTGGTTTAACTATATAAATACCAGACAGTTCTGCACATTGTCAAAGCAAGAATATACAGTATTTGCAGCATTGACACATGGACTCACAATATTTTGTTTGAAGCTGTAGGCACGTGCTCACTCTCACAAATCTAACTGCGTACTGACCAGTGCGCCCGCAAACAAAAGAGCCTGCGCCGTGTATCGTCTGTGCATGCCTCTCGCGCATCGTGGATTGGGTTTGGGGGGGGCGCCGGCTACCAGCTCTGCTTGTCTGTTACAGCTGGGTGGTGTGGGGGGAGATGCGCGAGCTATTCTGAGACGAGGCTCTTTTGTTTGTGGTCGCACTATAGCGCCATTTAGTTTCACTTACGTAACGTGAACTAAACTTATGCGTGGGCGATACAAATAGTATATTTTCAGAAATTTAAATTGTCACGGGGAATTTTATGAAAACCTAATGAAAATGTTTTTAAATAATGCTATGAAATTTTTTTTAAAAGTCAATTAAATTAAAAAAAAGGAAAGTGCTTCAGTATCGGACAAAACCCCTACCGCCCACCATGAAAGCTGGAACGCCCACTAGTTTACTGGTTTACATCATTGTTCTTCTGAGGATAATTTGGCAGACATAATGACTAAACCATTGGGTGGTGTTCACCATGGAAAATGTATTAAGTCAATAGGTCTGATATCTCTTCCTGTCATGAAGGGAGGAGTGTTGGAATATTCATGAGCAGGAAGAGTCATGTGGTAACTCAGTCAGCCAATGTGAAGAAAGTGCTACTGAGTCTGTGCAAAGAGGTATTGAGTTAGAAGCTGGGTTTCAGTTTCAGTCTCAGGTCTGTCTCTGCTGTAAGAAGTCTTCATTTGTGCTATGTTGCTGTAAAGAAGAATGTATGGTATTGTGCATATTTTGCTATGAATATAGTTTATTTGAATCAGCTAAATGCAGTCAACTGTGAGAGCTTCTGATTTATTTTCACCAATAGAGAAATTAAAATTCTCTAACAGGTTTGGACAGCAGCTTTGCTCGTATGCCCATTTTCATGGCAAATGGCAAGCTAATAACGCACCGGGAGCATCCAGAATCGACTAACACTTTTAAATCTACCTTTGCCCCTGTCTTAGGGATTGAGTTTGGCAGGTAGAGAGAAAGGTGGGACATGTCGACTCACCATTGGGTCATTCTCTCCATCGCTGCTGTCGTAAGCAGGTAGAGTGGCAGCGGGTCCAGCCTGAGTCCCGGCATTTTCCTGCGTGGGGGACATGACTTGGGCAACAGGTTCCTGTGTGATCCAGTTGGATTTCTCTCTCGTTGGCTGCTGGGCTGGTCTCTTTCTCGCTGTTAGTTCTGGCCTACTCTGCTGTTGGGGGTAGGGGACTGGGCAGTTCGCTGCTCGATGTCCCTGCTGTCCGCATCGGAAACACTTGATCGGTGGGCCTGCAGGTTGCCTGGGACTTTCAGTAGCCGCAGCAGTTGGAGGTTTTCAGGGGGGTGGCTGCCGTTTGGGTTGCTCTGGCCTTGACTTGGCTTCAGGTGGGGGTGGCTTCATATAATGGGTGAGCTGAACGTCTAGTCTTACCGCTGTCTGGTACCATTCTTGCAACTGATCAGGTACTGCTCGATAGATACAGGCCTGAGAGAGGTGGTCGTCTAATCCCTCTTTGAAGTGATGGACTAGGGATTGCTCAGGCCACCTCTCTATCCGACCGGCTATCTTGTGAAACTCTCGTACGTATTCCAGTGCGGGCCTGCCGGCTTGCTTTACCTTATGGATTTGTTCTTCTGCTTTGAGGGCAATGGATGGGTCCTCGAACCTTACTCTCAGTCCTAGGAGGAAGAGATGGGGATCCTCCAATTCGGGGGCTTGCTCGTTATATAAATTGTTCAGCCATTCAGATGCCTCTCCATCTAAGCTGGACACAATCACGTCGACCATAGCAGCTGAGTCCGGATAGAGATAGGCACAGTGGTTCAAATGAGAGCACACTTGGTTGAGGAAAAAAATCAGCTTCTCTGGGTCCCCATCGAAGGTTGCTCTGAAAGGTGGTGGAATCAATGGTTGCTGGCCTCCCACTGTGGCTGTTGCACCCCCGGCTGCTGCTGCCCCCCCCCGGCAGCTGCCGCATCCCCAGTGGCTGCACATTCAGGGGCTGTTGCCCCCCCGGCTGTTGCTGCATTGCCGGCGGCTGTGGCATCCCGAGTTGCCGTAGGTCTCCCAATGGTTGCTGCCTGGGTGGGGGCTGATGCCATCCCCCCTGCTGTTGGCCTGCAGGGAGCTGTGGCATCCTTAGTTGTTGTAGGCCCCCCTACGGTCCCGGAATGGGTTGTTGCTGGATCCCCATCGTTTGCGGGCCCCTCAGCGGTTGCTGTACGTTCGGGGGCGGTGATCACCCCCACTGCTGCTGCTGTCCTCCCACCGGTTGCTGGTCTCCTGGCATCTGCATCACCCCAAGGCCTCCATCAGCTGCTGCATACTCAGGGGTTGCGACTACTTCCCTGCTGTTGCACCGGCAGAGACTGCTGGCCTCCCACCTGTGGGGTCTGTGGTTTCCCCCATTGCTGTATGGGGCCCGGGCTAGGTGGTCGATAAGCACGTTGGTCTGGGGATTGGCTGTCCCGGTGACGGCTCGGGCTCTTATCTCAGCGGTGATCTGGGCTTTGGGAGGGGCAACGACTGGAGCTGTCCCTCTCTGCGGGGCTGGAGGCCCTGGTAGGGGGCTTCGAGGACAGGAAGGCTGCCTGATCTGCAAAGGAGGGGCTGGGGGTTCCCCTTGGCAGGAGCTGGTGGCTGCTTCGTCAATCATCCTAATTGCTGGCATATCGGGAATGGGAAGGTTGCTCTCCGCTTCTCATCTCTAGCTCCTCGAACCTTTCCACCAACTTCTCCACTGACTATGAGCTGTGGACAGGTACTTCCACTCACCCAAGTCCTCAGCGGCAGACGATTTTGTAGTTCTCCACCAGTCTGGGGAACGCGACATGCGGGAATCCCTTCATGGTAGCTCAACCTCGTCTGCCTTTGAAGCACTTGAGGGTGGCAGGGCCATCTCAGGGCGTCTGGAGTCTCTGCTGGGCTGGGCCCATTCCGACGACCAGATCAGCTGTCCTCGCGGCTTGGGCTTTGCCCCCAGCTGGGAGGCCTGAGAAAGCTCCTTCTCCACCAGCGCGCTGCCTGTCGCTCCGCCCACTGGGTTAGCAGCTGCTGCCGGGGTGTTGGTTTCAGGCGTTCTCTCTTTCTCCATGCTGAGATCTTCCCCAAATCTTTGTCAGCTTATCCCTCGATTCTAGGGACAGCGACTGGGGCTCGGAACCCCTAGATAGTTAGGAAAAAGTTGGAGTTTTTGGCTTAATGTCATGGTTCCGACAGATGAAACTCTTCAAAGAATTTCGAGGCGTTGTTTACTTTAAAGAATCTTTATTAGAGAAGCATAGCGTTGGCACTAACATAATCAAAGCCAAAAACTGAATTCCCCTCCCCTAAGCACATAGTATCTGTTAAGTCCGGAGAATAATGGCACTTGAGACGAAGCATCTTCCAACAAGTCTTTATTGTTTGCTCCATTCTACGAACAACCCGAGCAGAGGCACGCAGGCCTCTATTTATACCCTCTGATCCCCGGGCAAGTTTAACCAATCATGAGGCGGGCTTTTCCCGCCTTGCGCATGCGCACAAGGCTGGCGCCGCTCAGTCTGGTCCCGGGCAGCTTCTGCAAATG
>NW_015390770.1:37424-46823 GCF_001527695.2 Protobothrops mucrosquamatus | reverse complement strand
GCGATTAAGCTCTCGGCGATCTCAAAGGCGTCTTGCCCACAAACGCACAACAATGTGGCAGCCTTTAAGCCTTCCTCCCGAATCTGGTTTATGCGGAAATACGTCTCGACTCTTGCCACGTAAGATTCCCACCTCTCGGGGTGAGAGACGTCGAATTCCGCTAAACGCCCAACTTTTGCCATGATCGAGGATCAGGTTTCCTTCTTCTTCAGCCGCACGCACCCTCCAGCGATTTCGTACTGGCAGGATAACGCTGACTTCCACGCCGTTTCTCTTCCGGACTTCTTGGGTGAGTCTTCTAGCTTTTCTTAGCCGTAGAGACTGAATCCCACCTTCGTCGCCAGTGTTAAGTCCAGAGAATAATGGCGCTTGAGACAAAGCATCTTCCAACAAGTCTTTATTGTTTGCTCCATTCTACGAACAACCCGAGCAGAGGCACGCAGGCCTCTATTTATACCCTCTGATCCCCGGGCAAGTTTAACCAATCATGAGGCGGGCTTTTCCCGCCTTGCGCATGCGCACAAGGCTGGCGCCGCTCAGTCTGGTCCCGGGCAGCTTCTGCAAATGCCCAGGACTCTTGCAACGTCCCGAGCCTGCCTCTTGCAGGCTCAGGACACAACAGTATCAAAGCACAATTCCCTCCTCCAATTAACTGTCATAAATCACATTCTCCAATTAGTTTGAAATGCAGGCTTTCCCTCCTGTTCTCCAGCCCACCAATTCTTATCATCTCTTATTTCAATAACCTTGGTTCACACACTAGGCCCAGTATTGTTATGTCTAGCTAAACTCTCATGCACATTCCTCCCCCAGCCTCATCTAACTCTAACTCTAACTCTAAGAGTAAAACATAAGAAGAAAAAGGTTGCATCTCCAACTGTTGTCAAAGCAAAAACATCTGATGTTGCATGCTGAAGCACTCACATGGACACTTCTCAACTTCAACCAAACCTCTTTTGCAGTTTTTAAGTCAGCTACATTTAAGAATTGTTCATCTTCCACACTTAAGATGATGTAAGCCAGTGCCTTATCATGCCTCCGCTGATCTGCAGCTGCTAATTGCCTCTGGGGTGGATTAATCACAATATCCCAGAGCTCCTTAGCCTTCAGGAAGCATTCCATTTTTGCAGCCCAAATAAGATAATTATTTTGTCCCAATCGAGGCAGAGAGTCTCCTTTAAATCAGCCATCCTGCAAGCCTTCAGCTGAGACTCTTCCTTTTCTTTCTTATTTAACTCAGACAGTCCTTCAGCTTAATTACAGCTCCGTGTTGAGCCTCATTCCTTTGTCTTCAGTCTGAACTGTGTGCAAGGGCTGGCTGGGATCTGGGCCCATAACCTTTTAGAATTTTACAGCTTTCCAGCGCAAAAATAAGCCCAAAAAATAAGCACACATTCAAAATGAGCAGGAGGCATAGTTTAGAAAAACATTATCTATAAAATATATATAAACATGATACATACAGTTTCATTCAGTTCTTGGGAACATCAACAACTAACTTAACTTGGAGATTAGAAAAAGACAACATAGAGAAGACTAAGACACGCCCAGACCTAGGCTGGATCACATGCCTCACACAGCCAATACTGTGTCTTAATCAAAAACAGTTCTCATTGGCTGGTTTGTTACTATGGCTATTCCAGTTCATAAATTCTTACACACTGACAAGGTTGTAGGAGGCCAGTGGTCTTCCCTGGTCGACCCTTTGCTGAGCAGATGGGGTAGTTGGCGATATAGCATTTAATGTCTTTCTTTAAAGAGGGCCACCAGAACTGGCACTTTACTAAGTGGAGGGTTTTTACAAAGCCAAAATGTCCCACGGTTTTTGAGCCATGACTTCTCTGCAGAATCAGGGTTGTGAAGTTCACACATTTTAAAGTTGCTAAGTTTGAAAAACACTGCTCTAAGGCATAATGTGGCTTGCTTGATTTTGCCTGGGTGTGATGTGCACGTCCAGGCCTTGTGTTTTGTAAACCAAGTAACTTAATATGTGGTAGGACTCACCATTTGTGGCTTCTTTAATAAACCATGGTTAAGCAAAGCATGACTTTTCAAACAATGTAAACCCAGTGGCACTTAAATGGGTCATACGAGTCTGCAACATATACAGTTAGCACATGTGCCTCACATCATCTCCCTGTGGTCAAGACCGACACTGATGACTGCCAAGGGCAACAACAGTGGCACTTGCTGCTGGGATGTAGAGCAGAGCCCCTGCAGGTGAGACTGAGGGTGGCAGCACTGAGAGGGTAATGACAGAGACCAGGTGGAGCCATGAGGACCGAGGCCAAAGACCAATGCTGCAATGCTGACAACAGATCCTGAAGACCAGGGATGGTGAGCGGAGAGCATCAGAGCTGGTGGCTGGTGACTGGGGCCTCTGCAAAAGCAGTAGCAGTGGCCGAGGGCTGGCAGCTGAAGCTCAGTGGCCTCGGGGAAAGACTTAGGAAGACCTAAAACTGGAGTGGGTGCCTCAAAGCCATGGCCAACACCCAGTGGCCCTCGTGATGGGACTAGGAAAGACCCTTGGTCTGCCTGAGGGGCAGCTGACAAGACAGCGGTGGTTATGCTGGAGAAGGACTAACGGCCCTGAAGTGCTTGAGATTCCACTCCTAAGGTGAGAGCCTAGGAGTGGCTAGTGTGCCAGGGTGGGATGCTTGTGGCCCCCCACACAGAGTGAGAGTCAGGTGGAGGGGTTGGGTGAGTCTGTCCCCTCGGCTGACCAGTCAGAGGGATCAGCTTAGGAGGTAGGACATTGTGTGTGTGTGGGGGGGAGTGAGTGGAATGTTGGGAGCGCCATTGGCGCTGAGAGCTTGAGACATAGCACTACGCGGGCTCCCGTCCTCAGAATGTCTGATGGAGCGAATGAGAGTGGCTGGAGGGGGATGGCGAGGCCTTCTGCCCTAAGAGGAGGGATATTGAGAGGGAAGGGGAAGAACACCTTGGAAGACCTGGGGTGGGACAATGCATCAAGGTGGTGATGGGCATGGGTTGCTACAGGACCCAGAGGTCAGGCCATTACAGGGGAAGACGCCCCTGATGTGTAGTACTGGTGGCATGTTCTGCCCCCCTGAGCTCACTCCCAGCCCCTGGATGGCATACCCTCAGAGGTCTGGGGGTTTAGCTGCTGCTGGTAAATGCCAGGTTGGTCAATAATAAGACTCTCCTTATCCAAGACCTTATCAATGAAAAGCAAGCTCACCTGGCATGCATCACCGAGACCTGGCAGACCCTGGAAATGGGGGTTCCCCTCTCAGAAATTTGCCCAGCCAGGTTTAGGGTTTGGCACCAGCTGAGGACAAGGGGGGTGAGGTGGCAGTGGTCATCTAAGAATCTCTTTTGGTTTTCAGTGTCATGGTTCCAACTGATGAAACCAACCAAGCAAACATCTTTAAGACATTCCAATCTCTTAATGTAAAACTTTATTGAGTACACCAATTTGGCACGTTATGAAAGCAAAACCAGCTCTGGCCAGACCCCTCCCAGATCCACATAGTAAAAGCATTGAATTCTCCCTCCTGTCTCTGGATCAGGTCACGTTGCCCAATCAAGTGGAAAAATATTATTATGAGAAAGCATCTCTAGGTCTGGTGTAATGTCCTTGAATCTCCTGGTCTGGCTTCTTAATCTTTGAGGTCTGCATACCAAACTGATTCCTCCCCCCCCCCCCCCNCCCCCCCCCCCCCCCCCCCCCCGAGTTCATTGGCAAGCTGAGAAGCAATAACTGTTGCAGCAGGAAAAGATACATTCTTCAAAACTTGACAGGCACCCCCCCCCCCAAAAAAAAAACCTGCAAGGAACCTGGAAAACAATAAACACCACTCCCAGTGCTAACTTTGTTTCCATTTAGCAATAAAGCAGTTGGTGGTTTAGCATTCCTGTTTCCTGGCTTTCCTTGGAGCTCAAATAGGACGTCATGACACACATATTAAAGCATTTCTTCTCTCTCAATTCCCTACTTAAGGAGGCCCTGGCTTTTGAGGATATTTGACATGGAATCTAGTTATTAAACGTTCTGCTCTAATGTTATGAGGTTTGATCCAACTTGCTTCCTTTCTTGGATAACCTCTCCACTTTACTAGGTACTGTAGTTTCCCCTTATGAACTCTAGAATCTAAAATTCACTTAACTTTGTAACGTCTTTCCCCTTCCATCATTATTAGACCAGGTGCTTCTTTCTCAACTGGTCTCATTCTCGATCGCTGAGCTGGCTTCAGCAGGCTGCAGTGAAATACTGGGTGCACTTTCCCCAGTATTCTAGGCAGTTTCAGTTCTACAGTCACTGGGTTAATAATTTGCATGATTGGGAAAGGGCCTATGTATTTAGGACCTAGCTTTTTACAGGGAATCCTCAACTTTAGGTACTTGGTGGATAGATACATTTTATCTCCTACATGGAACATTCCCTGGGGAGCTCGTTTCTTATCTGCTTGTTTCTTTTGACTCTCTGTTGCTTTGGCTAGTGCTTTCCTCACATTGTCCCAAGTGCCTTTTAGGGAGTCTACCCAATCAGCCAATGTCACCGATGAGGGGGTCTCTCCCGGGCATTCTGGTATTGGCACAAACTCCACCCCTGTAGCTATCTTAAATGGGGTAAGCCCCTTGTTACTGTGTAACGCATTGTTGTATGCCACTTCAGCGAATGGCAGGAGCTCTGACCAATTAGATTGCTGGTAGTTGACATAACAACGCAGGTACTGTTCCACCATTGGATTGGCTCGTTATGTGGCCCCATTTGAAAAGCTGAACTAAGACCCTGGGAGGACCCTATCAGCTTTACAAATTTACACCAAAACCTGGCAGTAAATTGGACCCCTTGGTCCGAGATTATGCATTTAGGCACTCTGTGCAGCCGGTAAATATGTTGCAGGAACATCCTGGCCAGTCTCTGGGATGATGGGAGGCTGGAGCATGCTATGAAGTGGACCTGCTTTGAGAACAGGTCCACCACTGTCCACATCACTTTATTTCCTCCACTCTCTGGAAGCTTGACTATAAAGTCCATGGCTATCTCTTCCCAAGGCTGGGTTGGGTCAGCCACTTTCTGCAGCAATCCCGGACACCTCCCTGGTCTGCGCTTCATGGCCGTACATACAGCACAGCTTTTCACATAACTTTCTATGTCCTTCTTCATCCTGGGCCACCAGAATTGTTGTTTAGTCAAGTGCAAGGTCTTTAAGAATCCAAAGTGGCCGGCTTGCTTAGAATTGTGGCTTCTCTGCAGAACTTGTAGTCGTAGGCTGTCAGGAACATACAGTTTGTTCCCCTTCCAGGCCAACTCCTCCCTCAATGTTAGCTCTCCTCGGTGGGCTCCGAACCATGCATCGGTTTGCAGTTCCTGCTTCATCTGCCGTGTGAAAGCATCACCAGGGAGGGGGGTCTTCCTTCTTTCCTGTTGCCTGGTGATTATTTGAGCCGCCAACTGCCTCGTGGGGATAATAGGGTTCACCACTTCTTCCTGAGTACTTTTGTATTGAGGTAGGTGGGACAGCACATCAGCTAGGAAGTTTTTCCCACCAGGGATGTATTTCAAAACAAAGTCAAACCGATTGAAGTATTGAGCTTACCGAACTTGCTTAGGAGAGAGTTTTTGGGGAGTCCTCAGCGCCTCTAGATTTTTATGATCATTCCAAACTTCAAAGGGGATTTTACTCCCCTCTAGGAATTGTCTCCACATCAGTAGTGCCCACCGCACAGTGAAGGCTTCCTTTTCCCATACCGCCCATTGCCTCAATCTCGTTTAGCTTTTGAGAAATGTAAGCGCATGGCTGCAGATGCCCCTCTCTGTTCTTTTGAAGTAGCACTGCCTCCACTGTGACATTGCTGGCATCTGCTTGAATTACAAATGGCTCCTCGGGGTTAGGGTGCTTTAGGACAGGCTCCACAGCAAACAGTCTCTTAAGCTTTTCAAATGCCATTTGGCATTCCATTGTCCAATTCAATGGCTGGTTGGGTCGGGGTTTCCCTCCCCCGGGCCCATTTTCAAAAGCTCTGTGATCGGCAAGGTTATCTTTGCGAAGGACGGGATAAACTGGTGGTAGGAATTTTTGAACCATAGAAAGCTTTGCAACTGCTTATGGGTTCAGGGAGCTTGCCATTCCAGGATGGACTTCACTTTTCCTGGGTCCATCTCCACTCCCTCGCAAGACACTCTATAGCCTAATTAGTCCAAACTGGTCTTGTGAAACTCGCATTTTGAAAACTTGGCATATAGCTTAGCATCCAAAAGTTTTCTCAACACCTGCTGCACTAACTTCACATGCTCTTCCATCGTCTCAGAATAGATGAGGATGTCATCTAAATACACTAGGACCCGTTTATATAGGTGCTCATGCAGCACCTCGTTAATCAATTGCATAAACACAGCAGGGGCTCCTTGTAGCCCAAAAGGCATCACCTTAAACTGGTAGCAACCTAGTGGGCAGTTAAAGGCTGTCTTCCATTCGTCACCTTCCTTGATCCTCACCCGGTAATATGCCTCCCTCAAGTCCAACTTAGTAAACACCTTCCCCTTAGCTAGATGGTCCAGCATGTCCTTCATGAGCGGCAGGGGGTACATATTCTCCACACACACACCCTTTATCCCATGGAAATCGATGCACAATCTCAGCGAGCCATCTTTCTTCTCCTTAAACAGCATTGGGGCTGCCACTCTGGATTTAGCAGCCTGAATGAAACCCCTAGCTAGATTCTTGTCAATGTAATCTCTCAGCCCCTTCATCTGTTTTGGAGTCATCGAGTACATTTTTGGCTTGGGGAGTTTCGCTCTGGGCAAGATTTCAATTGCGCAGTCCGTGGGACAATGGGGGGACAAGGCGTCGCATTCTTTCTCACTGAACACCTCTGCTAAATCCTGGTATTCTTTAGGGATGGCTGGACTCTCTGACATTCATTCCAACACCCCCTTTGTGTTCTCAGGCTTCTTCCTTGCCCCCCCCGACATCCAGTTCTGGGGTGGGACCCATCTTTTCCATCACCACACCTCTCCTGTCCTTTCCCCAATGCACAGTGGGGCACCACTTTGCTAACCAGGCTAGCCCCAATATCATGGCCTCAGCCAACTTCGGTGCCACTACAAATCAAATGGTCTCTTCATGGTCACCTAACTTCAGGAGTACCGGCTCAATTAGTTAGGAGGCAGGCAATCCCCCTATCATAGAACCGTTGACTTGCTCGAACTTCAAAGGTTGGTGCTCCTTCTGCACCCAGAACCCCAGGTTCTGAACCATCTGCAAGCTGACTAGGCATCTGGTGCAGCCGGAGTCTATCAGGAACTTCACCATTCCCCTCGCTCCCAAGCTAGGCACTACAATCTCCACCTGGGCCGATATGGGGCTGATGGTTCCACTTACCATCAGGTCATCTTCTCCCTCGCTTTCACTCTCGTAGAGGTTCATCTGCAACTTGTCCCCAGGCGGAGTTCTCTTCCCTTTGTGGTTCGGGATTGAGACCTCAATGATCTGGTGTGCCACTTAAGGTTCCTTCTTCCCCTTCTTGGGCAGCTTCTTTGTGCTTTGGGAAGGGCCCACTTCAAACCTTCATCCCAAGAAAGTAGAACTTGTGGAAGCAGTTTCTTCCAAAAGGATCTTTTATTAGGAGAAGTTGATAGCAGGCATACTAGACGGGATCTGAGGGTTTCCCACTCAGATCGATAGGTAAAAGTGTCCCAAGCAAAACCCCACCCCATAGTTCATCCAGTCAGTTCAAATTGTCCAATCCCCAGGTGTTAGGTTCCTCGTGGGAAAAGGGAGATAACATCAGGCCGTCTCTGGTTTTTGCTGCGATGTTTAGGTGGCTCTTCGCACCTTCTCTGGGAGCGCAGAGATAAAACAGTTACTGGAGGTTGCATTCCATTCTTCCCCTCCCTTTGCTAGCTGACAGTAAGGGATGGGAAAGTTCACAGAGAAATAATGCAGGAAAGCAAAGTGTTACATTGTAGCAATAGAGGAAGTCAAGACAATAACCATCAAGCACTCTCCCCTACCCCTTAGGAGTATGGCAGAACCCAGGATGAGAGGAGAGTGAGATTCGGGTAAAATGAAAGAGGAAGAGATAACAAAAGGAGGAGGGGGACAAAAGGTTGGGGGATCTATTGATATGGGTTCTGACATCCTGCCTCCCTTAAAAAAAGAGAGGTCCACCTGTAGAGAGATAAAGATAAATGTATATAGATTAGTCGGGTTTATTTGGATACTCTATGTGAAATTTCTTTAGTAACTTTGGAGCGTTAACATGGCGTTTGTGGATCCACTCGTTTTGGGAAGGTGGGAGATGTTTCCAAGCTACTAGGTATTGGGTTGAGCCGTGGTATTTTCTGGAATCTAGGATGTCTTTTATTTCAAAATGTTGTTCTCCCTCTACCATTATGGGAGGGGGAGGGGGAGCGACAGCTGGCCTTAAAGGCGACTGTTGCTCTCGTTTCAGGAGACTGCAATGGAAAATGGGGTGGATTTGCCTTAATGATTTTGGGAGTCTTAATTCTACCGTTACTGGGTTTATGATTCTGAAGATGGGAAATGGTCTTACGTATTTTGGCTCTAGTTTCTTGGATGGTTGTAGGGATTTTAAGTATATGGTTGACAGATAAACCATCTCTCCTATTTTGAATGGTTCAGGTTCGATTCTTGTCTGCTTGCCTTTTATACGCTTTTCTAGCATCATTTAACGCAGTGGTAGTCAACCTGGTCCCTACCGCCCACTAGTGGGCGTTCCAGCTTTCATGGTGGGCGGTAGGGGTTTTGTCCGATAATGAAGCACTTTCCTTTTTTTTAATTTAATTGACTTTTTAAAAAAATTTCATAGCATTATTTAAAAACATTTTCATTAGGTTTTCATAAAATTCCCCATGACAATTTAAATTTCTGAAAATATACTATTTGTATCGCCCACGCATAAGTTTAGTTCACGTTACGTAAGTGAAACTAAATGGCGCTATAGTGCGACCACAAACAAAAGAGCCTCGTCTCAGAATAGCTCGCGCATCTCCCCCCACACCACCCAGCTGTAACAGACAAGCAGAGCTGGTAGCCGGCGCCCCCCCCAAACCCAATCCACGATGCGCGAGAGGCATGCGCAGACGATACACGGCGCAGGCTCTTTTGTTTGCGGGCGCACTAGTCAGTACGCAGTTAGATTTGTGAGAGTGAGCACGTGCCTACAGCTTCAAACAAAATATTGTGAGTCCATGTCTCAAAAAAAACATACGCTTGTGGCTATTTGCCAGAGTATCTGAAGATGGGTTTCATAGAATCTGTTGTAAATAAACAACATCTAATGTGTTTATTGTGTCATAAAACATTATCCAATGAGGCAATGAAGCCAAGTCGATTGCGAGAACATCTTTCTACAAAGCATCCAAATGATAAGGACAAGCCCATTGAATATTTTCAGGAAATATAT
>NW_015390770.1:22638-33576 GCF_001527695.2 Protobothrops mucrosquamatus | reverse complement strand
CAAAAATTGAGCCAGATATCCAGTATTTAGTTTCGCAGCATCAGCCTCAGGGATCTCATTAATAATTTAATTAATTAAATGTAATTTCATCAGACTTCATGCTTCTATGTATGCAAAGTATAAATAAAAAGATAGATTTAACTACAGTAAGTTGTTTTATAAAGATTTATTCTGCCAAACTTAGCGAAAGTCCGACATATAGTATTTGGTAAGTAATTATTATTATATGCTTTAACTTGCTGTAACTCTGCTTTATAAATTTTATAAAGTAAAGTTACTTCCCTACTTTATAAATCACCATTACTGTGGAACCAGTGGGCGGTTAGAAAATTTTACTACTAACAGAGATACAAAAGTGGGCGGTAGGTATAAAAAGATTGACTATCCCTGGTCTACCCCTTTGGTCTTTAGTAGGTTTGTGATCGGTAGAGCTATCTGGGCAAATGAGGGGATGAACTGGCAGTAAAAATTAGCAAACCCCAGGAAGCTTTGTAATTGCTTTCTCGTGCGGGGTGGCACCCATTCCAGCACTGCCCGAACCTTCTCTGGGTCCATTTCTATGCCCTCAGGAGAGATGCGGTATCCTAGTCTATTTTTTCTTTGTGGAATTCACACTTTGATAGTTTGGTGTAGAGGTGAGCGGCCTACAGTTTCTTTAGGACGGCTCTAACTAGTTTCACGTGTTCTTCCATGGACTCCGTGAAGATAAGGATGTCATCTAGGTAAACCAGGACGCCCTTGTATAGGTGCTCCCGCAGTACGTCATTGATCAGCTGCATGAAAACCGCTGGGGCGCCTTGCAATCCAAAGGGTAGGACTCTGAATTGGTAGCACCCCATAGGGCAATTAAAGGCAGTTTTCCACTCGTCCCCTTCTTTGGTTCTAATGCAGTAGTAAGCTTCCCTCAAATCTAGTTTGGTGAAGATCTTCCCTTTTGAGAGGTGGGATAGCATGTCTTTCATTAGGGGCAGGGGATACAAATTGCTTTCGCTTATGGCATTCAGAGCCCTATAATCCATGCAGAGACGAAGAGTCCCGTCCTTCTTTTCTCTAAACAGGACCAGCGCGGCCACCTTTGGTGACGTGGGCTGGATGAAACCTCTCTCTAGGTTTTTATCTATGAACGTCTGCAACTCTTGCAACTCTGCAGGGCTCATGGAAGTACAGTCTGGGTTTTGGGAGTTTTGCCCCGGGTTTAATCTCTATGGCACAGTCTGTGGCTCGGTGGGGTGGTAGTTCATCCGATCTTTCCTCACTGAACACTTCAGCAAGGTCCCTGTACTCTTTGGGTATCTCGGGCAACTCCTTTTCCTCTCCCACTGCTGCTTTCTCAGCCGAGAGGTCACATGAGGGCCCCTGGGTTGGCATCTGTGACCGTTCTCCCTTTGGGAATCTGAGTTCTGCTGTCTGCCAGTCCACCCTGGGGTTTCATTTTGCTAGCCATGCCATCCCCAAAATTATGGGGCATTCCATGCCCGGGGTTACCACGAATGTTATAGTCTCTATGTGGTCCCCCAATGTAAGTTGGACCGGCAGCGTGGCTAGGGTGGCTGGCATCCCCCCTGCTATGGACCCATCTAATTGACCGAATGAAATCAGTTTTTTCAGCCTCCTCACTGGAATGCCCAGGTTCCCTACTAGTGTCGGGCTGATGAGGCAACGCGTGCACCCAGAGTCAATCAGTGCCCTCACCTCTACAGCTTCGGGCATGGAGTGGGCTAGTATAGTTACTGTCCGGGTGAGGGATGCAATGGGTCCACTTACCAGGGGTTCGTCCTCAGAATTGTCATCTGATGAGTTGGACGCTCCTGCGGTGTAGGCCGGAGTTCCCTTCCCTCATTGGGCGGTAGGAGGGAACTCGACGGCTTCGGTGCCCTTCATGGCTGGTTCTCAAGGTTTGGCCGGTGACCTCCCAGACTTCCCAGTTTGGCCTCGGTCCGGCTTCTCGAGTGGAGTACATGAACGGCATTCTGCAGCGTGGTGTCCTTCTTTTCTGCACCTGAAATAGCCGGTGGGTTTCTTTGCGGTGGGTTGCTGTTTCGCTGTTTCGTGGGATGATTCGGGTGGCGGTTTTCCCCAAGGCTTCCCTCTACAGTGTCTCTTGGCCAGGTCAATCTCAGCTTCTTCAGCCAGGATGTACCATTCCTGCAGTCGGTGCGGGTCTCCTCAGGGGAAGCAGGCATTGTAGAGGTCGTAGTTTATGCCGTCTTTGAAGTGGCTGAGCAAGATGTCTTCCGGCCAGTTCAGCTTGCTGGCTATGGTCCAGAACTCTTGGGTGTATTCGGCCACTGGGCGTCTGCCTTGCTTCACGGCTTTTATTCTCTCACGGGCTTTCCGGTCTGCCAGCGGGTCCTCGAACCTGCATCTGAGGGAGAACATGAATTGGTTGAAGTTCAGCAGCTCTGGTGCGTCAGCATCGTACAGGTCCACTACCCAGTCAGCGGCGATACCGTCCAGAGCTGCCTGCACGATGCGGATTCTGGCACGGTCAGTGGGGATGTCTCGGCCATATTCCTCCATATAGTTAAGAACCTGGGTCAAGAAAAATCCCAGGCATCGCAGCTCCCCCCGAAACTTCACATCCAGAGGCGGAAACTTCTGGATGGACCGCTGCCTTTTCTTCCTCCTGTGGCGTCTTCCCTCTCGGTCACTGGCTGCCGTAGCGGCCGCGGCGGCTTCAATGGTCTCCCCGGACGTACCCAGAGCTTCAGCTTCGGATTCACCTTCGGTATCTTTTTTGCTGCAACCCAAGCGGATGGTTCCAGCACACGGGTCGGGCTTCTCCTCCCTGAGGGAATTGAAAGCCATCTTCATCATATTGATCGCCTGCTCCAACATCCAGCTGGGATGCCCAGAACGATCTTCCTCGTCTTTGCTGAGATGGAGGGATTTTTCCATTTCCAGCTTCCACCCTGGTTGGTGGCTGCCCCGACGGAGGGTCACTTTTCTCGACTTCTTCTCCCAGTCGTCCTTCTTCCCAACGCCCATCGACCACTGAGGCTTGTGGCTCCGCACCTCCACTACCTCTTCTTCCAATGTGTAGGAAGTTTCGGAGCTGGACAATTGGTAGGTCTCCGACCGGCAGGGGGGTTCCCCCTTCGTGGTGAATTCTTCTTTTCCAGCTCCCGTGTTCGACATGGATAATCTTGCAAAGTCCCCTGGTAAGGGTTTTCCTTCCGGGCTGTCACTGCAGATCCTGTCTAATGTCAGGGCCCACTTCAAAGCCTCATCCCAAGAAAGTAGAACTCGTGGAAGCAGTTTCTTCCAAAAGGATCTTTTATTAGGCGAAGTTGATAGCAGGCATGCTAGACAGGATCTGAGGGTTTCTATTGATACGGGTTCTGACAGTTGGAGTGTGATGACCCAGGGCCCCAAACGGAGGCAAAGCAGTTGGCTGGCAAGAGAAACAGTACTTTAATCACTGCCAATGTTCTCCAAAAGCTCCCACATATGCTGGCAAGAGTTCAACCAAAGCGCACACACGTTCCTTTCAGCTGCCTCTGGCTAAAGGCAATTTCAATACAGCCGGAGAAGTTTACAATGTCCTCAAGGCAAGACAGATAACAAGAAAACAAAACATAAACGTAATGAGTCCTTTTAACTCTCAGCTTGCCTGCAGACTGCAAGGAGAGACTCAGAAATGCAGTCTGTGGTCGTGAAGCAGGAAACCAACCGGTCCAGAATTCAAAGTGTCCAGGTTAAACAAAGACAAGAGCACAATTCACAACTATCTCAAGATACCATGTTTGTTCCCAGCAAATGCCCCACCCCACAGCATCTCCTTAAATCTTAATCCCCAGGTGTGTCTTGTGTAGTGGGGCGGGACGCTCTCCTCCTGAGCAATTGAGCCTGCCTCCATTGTTCTCTCCTCCTCTCTGCTCTCCTTGCTCTAGGATCAGGTGGGGGGGTCTTGCTCCTCACCTGAACTCTACCTCCCCTGTTCCAAACATGAAGGGCCCTGGCCTGCCTCAGCCTGCTCCTCCCTACAGTCCTCCGAAGCCACAGACACCCCCTCCTGGGCCTCAACAGAGTCCTGCTCTAACACCATGTCTTCCTCGGATTCAGGCTCGGACAGAGGCATGACACTATCCCCCCCCCCCCGCAGGACCCCCTCCCCCGGGACCATGCGGACTGGGACGGTGCGGGAACCGGGCATGAAAATCGCAGACCAGACGAGGGGCATGAACGTTGGTGGCATCGACCCACGTGAAGTCCTCGGGTCCATAGCCTTTCCACGCCACGAGGCACTGAAACCGGCTCTGCAACTGACGGGAATCCCGAATACTGTCCACTTCATCCTCCGCATCTCCATGAGGGGTTGCCGGACCTGGCGGTGGTGGAGCCAGCCAATGTGGATCGTCGGCCGCTACTGGAACCAGCAACAACCTGTGGAAAACGGTGAATCCACATGGGCCAGGGCAATGACAAGCAAAACGCCACAGGATTGATCACCGCTTCAACCGGAAATGGCCCCAAGTAACGGTGATCGAGTTTTTTCGACGGCCATGCTGTGGGCAGGTGCCGTGTGGAAAGCCAAACCCAATCGCCCATAGATAACGGAGGGAGATCTCAACGATGACAGTCGGCGAATCGTTTGTAATCCTCCTTGGCTTTCGCCAGCTGGTGTCAAACTATTTGGTGCACCGCCTTTAGCTCCTGGAGGAACTTGTCCACGGCCGGAACTAGGGAGTCAGACGGAGCCAACGGAAAGAGCCATGGATGAAATCCATAACTGGCAAAGAACGGTGACACACGAGTGGATGCATGCTGGGTGTTGTTATAGGTGAACTCCGCCACAGCCAGCAGCTCCACCCAATTGTCCTGTTGGGTGTTGCTGAAACAGCGGAGGTACTGTTCCAAGATGGCATTCACCCTCTCTGTGCCTCCATTGGTGATGGGCGGAGGACAGACACGCCTGTACCTGCAGTTCTGTGAGTAGGGTCTGCCAGAAGCGTGCCGTAAATTGCACCCCCCCCCCGATCTGACACAACTCGGTCCGGTAACCCATGCAGCCGAAATACATGGGCGATAAACAACTGGGCCGTCATCCATGCTGTAGGGAGACCCAAACACGGGATAAAATGAGCCATTTTGGTGAGCATATCCACCACCACGAAGATGGTTGTGGCACCCTTGGACGGGGGCAACTCGGTAATGAAGTCCAACAAGACCACCCCCCAGGGTCTTTCTGGCATGGGTAGTGGCTGCAAGAGACCAGGGGGTGCACCAGGAGCATACTTCGCCTGTCGACAAATGCTGCACGATGCCACATAACTAGATACCTCGTGCCGGAGTCGCGGCCACCAAAATGTTCTGGAGACAAGGTGCATTGTTTTGAAGACCCCGAAGTGACCCGCTGATGGACTATCATGGCATTGTCTCAGAATGATGCCACGGAGGGGTGCCCCAGGAACATAGATGCGGTCTCGGAACCGCAACAGGTCATCCATGTACATCCAAGGGGTCTTATCTCCCTCATCGCCAGCCAACTCACGACGTTGAGCCGCCATGAACGGATGCGCCTCACGAATTCTGCTCCGTAGGTCCATGGGCTCCTCTGTGGCCGCCAACTGTTCTAAGCAAATAACCGTTCTGGGCATGATCTTGTCCTTTCGGGTGAACTCGGGCTTCCGGGACAGTGCGTCTGCATGCAGGTTCCGCCCGCTGGGGACATAGGTCACCTGAAAGTCGAACCTCGCGAAAAACAGTGACCATCGCACCTGTCGCTGATTCAGTGTTCTGGCCGTCCATAGGTGCTCTAGGTTCTGATGGTCTGTTCGAACCTCGACTTGGTGACGGGCCCCCTCTAAGTGATGCCGCCATGTCTCAAAAGCGACTTTGACTGCCAACAACTCCTTGTCCCATATCGTATAGTTCCGTTCAGGGGCCGACAGCTTCTGTAATAGGTACATGGGAACAAGGTACCTGCAGGAGCATAGGCTTGCAGAAGCACAGCCCCTACGGCCACATCCGATGCATCCGTCTCCAACACGAATGGCCTCAAGGGATCAGGATGCTTGAGGATGGGCTCGGAGGCGAAAGCGACCTTAATAACATCCAAGGCCCTCTGCTCCTCAGCGCCCCAGCGGAACTTCATCCCTTTCTTTAGCATATTGGAAAGGGGAGTGGTCAGAGTCGCAAAGTGAGGAATGAACGCGCGGTAATAATTCGCAAACCCCAACAGTTGCTCCACGTCCTTGACCCTCCGCGGAGGCTACCATTCCTGCAGTGACTTTACTTTCTCCGGGTCCATCTCCACACCCTCGGGCGAGATGCGATGGCCCAGAAAATCTATCATGGTTTGCGCAAACTGGCACTTCTCATGTTTGGCAAAGAGATGATTATCCCGCAATCATTGCAACATGAGCTGAACATGATTCCAATGCGCTTGTGGGGAGGACGAGTAGATCAGGATGTCATTGAGGTAGATGACCACAAACATATCCAACAGATCCCTGAACATGTCATGCATAAAATGCATGAACACTCCTGGTGTGTTAGTCAAGCCAAAGGGCATAACCGTGTACTCAAAATGTCCATAATGCGTCCGGAAGGCCGTCCCTCCACTCATCTCCTGCTCAAACTCAGACTAAGTTGTAAGCTCCCCGTAAGTCCAACTTCGTAAAGATTTTGGCCTGGCGGAGTCTCTCGATGAGTTCGGGGATGAGTGGGAGTGGGTACCGATTATGGATTGTGATGGCATTCAATTTCCGGTAATCACAGCACAGTCTAAGCTCCCCTGACTTATTCACGAAGAGCACTGGCGCAGCCAATGGGGAGGTGGAAGGCCATATAAACCCCTTCCGGAGGTTCTTGTTGATGAAGTCCCTCAAGGCTGGCAACTCTGGTTCCAACAGGGAGTAAATCTGGCCAACCGGCAATTTGGCATCGGGCACTAAATCAACCGGGCAGTCATAAGACCGATGCAGGGGCAACTGATCCGCCTCTTTTTCCCCAAACACATCGGCATAATCCCCCAACTCTGTCGGTAGGTTCAGATCGCAAGTGTCTTCACCTTCCCTACGCAGGCATATAGGTGATGGGTGGCACACTTCTTGCCGGGGAACCGCAGTGCCCCAGATGACCAAATAAAGTGTGGATCATGAGCCCTTAACCACTCCAATCCCAGCACCACTGGAAAGTGGGAAACGGTAGCCACATAGAACACGGCTTCTTCCACATGCGGCTCAATACGCATGTGAAGGGGCCTGGTCGCAGCAACCACTGGGCCGGAATGAAGGGGCCACCCATCAATCGTCTCCACCAAGACCGGCGGTGACAACTGCTGCTGGGGAATGGACCACTGCGCGGCAAAAGCTGAGTCCATGAAATTGGGATCATGTTCTGTTCGTCTTGCCGGTGACTACTTTTCTGTTTGCATTGTGTTTCATGTGGACAATTTCCTCCATTTGGATTGTGTTTTGCTGCTTTTGTTTCTGGACTATTTGGCAGGTTTGTCACCCATATTAAAAGGGGTTTGTTTTGTTTTAAGTCTCCAGCCTATTTTATCAACAGGGGTTTCGTCCTTGTGCCTTTAACAAGGACGGCTATAGGCTGGGATAGAACAGTTTGCCTTCAGCCTAACCCCCTACTATTATGGAGCAGCTACGTGCTGAGAATGCCCAGCTCTCCCAGCAGCTGGCTTTGTTATCTGCCCAAGTTGCTTAGCTATGTGCCCATGTTCCTGCTGCTCCATCACCACCCAGGAGAAAATGCCAAGTGGGGAGGCTGGACAAATTTGATGGCAATCTGGACATGTTTCCTGTTTTCATGGGACAATGCCGCCTGTATATCAGTGTGAGAGCGGATGATTTCCCCACTGACCGGGATAAAGTGGGGTTTATGATAAGCCTGCTCTCTGGTTCTGCAGCTCGTTGGGGCACACCCCTGCTAGCCCAACCTAGTCCATTGATGGACAACTTTGTCGGGTTTTGTGATTACATGTGGATGATGTATGAGGACCCCATCAAGACCCAGACAGCTACCCGGCGTTTGAAAGCTCTGAGGCAAGGCTGACGCCCCCTGCAGGGCTATATCAGTGAATTTCGGCTGCTTAGCCAGGATTCAGCCTGGAATGAGGCTGCGCTCGTGGACGCTTTCCAGGATGGATTGTCGGAGGAGATGTTGGATGAGCTGGCCCATGTTGATGTTCCCCCGGACCTTAATGGGCTCATTCATCTCTGTCTGCGGATCGACGCCCGGCTGCAGCAGCGAAGGAGTCACCGTGCCACCCCAGAGACCCGTACTGCCCCCATTGTGCGTGAGACCCCGGTCCAGAGGGAGGAGCCAATGGAGTTAGGTGCTGCCAGACCTCGCCTATCGGTGGCAGAGATGAACAGGTGATGTTCGGGGGGGTTGTGTTTTTACTGTGGGGACCCTGGGCATTTGGCCGCTTTCTGCCCCAAGAAGCAATGAAGGACGTCTGTGACTGAGCCTGCCCCGAGACTGCCATCTGCTCCCCTGTCGGGAAACGGCCCACACCCGACTGGAAAGGCCTTTTGGGTCGGGCATCCCGCAACACCGAGCCACACCCTTCAGATGCTGCCCACGGACCCCCAAGGCAACTGATATTGGAGGCGCGCCTGATATCTCCCTAGGTTGCCCAAGGGGATTCCCGTCCATGCGTTGATTGACTCTGGGGCCACTACAAACTTTATGGACGCAGCATTTGTGGCTAAATGGGCGATTCCCCAATACCCGGTGGATCTGCCGATGTTAGTGGAGACCATTGATGGTCGAGTGCTCCTGTCTGGGCCAATTAAGGCCACCACACAACCGCTATGTATGGCCATCAGTTCACATGAGGAGGCCATCCAGTTCTATATCACATCAGACCTGCATTTCCCCGTTGTCTTGGGACTGGCGTGGCTCCGGGCGCATGACCCACAGATTTATTGGTCACAGAACTTGGTCACCTTTCCAAGCTTACAGTGCGTGGACCACACCTGCCAAATCTGTGCCGGTCAGGTAGAGGGGCCCATGGGGGTCTCCTTACCCTCCGAATTGGCGGATTATGCTGATGTTTTCAGCGAGACTGAGGCGGATCAATTGCCCCCGCACAGGCCCTATGACTGTCCCATTGACTTAGTCCCTGACGCGCCTCTCCCAGTGGGGCGTTTGTATTCCATGTCGGACCCCGAGTTGGCCGCGTTGCGGGACTTTTTGGACAAGAATTTGGCTCGGGGTTTTATTCGGCCCTCGTCCTCGCCAGTGTCTGCACCCGTGCTCTTTGTCAAGAAGAAGTCCAGTGAATTGCGGCTTTGCTGTGATTATAGGAAATTAAATGCCATTACGGATCGGGGGAAGGGCCCTGTGGTGCGGGATAGTGTCGTGATTCCGTGCCAGCCTGTGTTCCCAACAGCTGAGTCTGGGGAATCTGAGGAGGAGGTGAAAGAGGCATTTGAAGGGCCATCAGGGTCAGAGGCAGGCTCTGATGAATTACAAGACTCATGGTTTGATGAAGAGCCTGGGCCCTCCAGTCGTGTTCCTGATGAAGCTCAGCTGTGTGAGGAGAATGAGTCAGACTCGGAGGACTCACACCTGATGGACATGCTGATTGATGCTCGTACACGCCGGCAATTAGCGAGAGCAGATCAGCAGCAGTCAATACGACAACTCCAGGGAAAAAGGAGAAGGCACTGAGAGGCAACGCCTTGGGACTGCTGTATAAAAAGGGGAGGTGTGGGCGGTGCTGGTTGCTGAAGGCAACCGTTGCAAAGTACTTCATGGGATCATGTTCTGTTCGTCTTGCCGGTGACTACTTTTCTGTTTGCATCGTGTTTCATGTAGACAATTTCCTCTATTTGGATTGTGTTTTGCTGCTTTTGTTTCTGGACTATTTGGCAGGTTTGTCACCCATATTAAAAGGGGTTTGTTTTGTTTTAAGTCTCCAGCCTATTTTACCAACAGGGGTTTGGTCCTTGTGTCTTTAACAAGGATGGCTATAGGCTGGGATAGAACAACCGCTCCTTGACCAGGCACGAACACTGTCGCTGGTAACACAAGGTGCTTAACAAGAGTCTGTTGTGGTGGAGGTACTGGACCCGTTTCCAAGCGAGCTCAGCCTATGGAGCCCTCTAGGCCGGGCCCAGCCCATTTCCCGCTGCTGCTTTCGGTGCCTTCACAGGACACTTGGCCGCCATATGGCCTGGACTGCCACAATACAGGCAAAGGCCTTCGCGGCGGCGGCGATCCTTTTCAGCTTGGGTCAGTCAAGGTCGTGCAGCCCCCAACTGCATTGGCTCGTCCAGAGGCGGTGCCAATGGTGCCACTGTCTTAACAGGTGCGGGCAAGGCCTCCATCCGTCGTCGCGCCCATCGCTGCTGGAGTCTTGCATCGATACGGAGACACAGGTGCATGAGCTCCTGCAAGGAGCGAGGGCATTCGGTGTGTGCCAGCTCATCCAGGAGTTTAGATGAAAGTCCTTCCTGAAACTGTTCCATGAGTGCCGCCTCGTTCCACTGCAGTTCTTGACAAACCACCTGAAATGTAGCGATGTAGTTGACATGGTTCCGAAAAGAAGCAGCTTTACAAAGAACTTTGAGGCTTGATTACCTTAAAGAATCCTTTAATTGGCTACATAGTTTCGGCACGAATAATAGATAGCCAAAAACTGAAACCCCCACCACCCAAGCACTTGTGACAACACACAACTCCCTCCCTCCTTTCACAGTCATCAATCATATGCTCCAATTAATTTAAAGTGTGAATCTCTCCCTCCCTAGTTTCCCCTGTTACGCTGACCTTGGCTGTGCTATGCAAAGATATTGTTATGATTATAGCTGGCATACTTTCCCACTGACTGGGTTAACATTGTCTGCTTTAACTCTTGAAGTGATATGTAGGCTGAATAAGATATGTTTGCTTCTTCACATATGGCAAGCAAGAACATCCAATGTTAGCAGACTTGACATCCGGCCCCCCTTAGACGAAGGACAG
>NW_015390770.1:20693-22545 GCF_001527695.2 Protobothrops mucrosquamatus | reverse complement strand
TCCTGTAAAGTAAATAAAAGCATAGGTTAAGAGTTATCTGTCGGTTTGTTGGGGTTTTTCATATGAAACCTTTTGACCAATCGGTCAGCTTTCACTTCACTGGATTTCACCCAAGTGGCTTCAGATAACGGGTATCCCTTCCATTGTACTAGGTACTGCAATTTCCCTCTAAAAATTCTAGAATCAAGAATGCGCTTTACTTCATAGTGGGTCTGTCCCGCAACCACGAGGGGCCCAGGTGCCTTTTTTGGAGGAGATCTTAACATGGAGCCCCGATATGGTTTCAACAAGCTACAATGAAAAACTGGGTGAATTTTCCCTAAGAGTTTAGGGAGTTTTAGCTTTACTGTGACTGGGTTGATGATTCTTACTATGGGGAAAGGCCCCGAGAACTTTGGCCCCAATTTCTTGCTGGGCAACTTGAGGCGTAGATATTTGGTTGACAAATAAACTTTTTCCCCAACTTGGAATGTTCTTTGGGGAGCTCTCTTTCTATCAGCTTGCTTTTTATAAGTTTCAAAAGTCTTTTTTAGAGCAGTCTTTGTATTTCTCCAAACTTCTTCCCACCCCCTCACCCACTGATCAAGTGTCTGGGAAGTGGAGGGCATCTGAGGATATTCAGGTATTGGGTTGAATTCTTTTCCTGTGGCCACTCTGAAAGGCGTGTAACCGGTGCTGATGTGCACAGAATTATTGTATGCCACCTCCGCAAAAGGGAGAAGATCAGTCCAGTTTGTCTGTTGGTAAGAAACGTAGCACCTAAGATATTGCTCCACCATTTTGTTAGCGGCTTCTGTGGCCCCATTGGTGGCCGGATGAAAAGCAGATGATAAACCTTGAGATGATCCAATTAATGTAAGGAAAGTTCTCCAAAACTTCGCTGTGAACTGCACCCCCCTGTCCGAAATTATCCGCTTAGGGGCGCCGTGCAGTTGGTAGATATGTTTCAGGAACAATTTGGCCAGTCGTTGGGCAGATGGGAGTCCTTTGCAGGCGATGAAATACGCCTGCTTCGAGAATAGGTCTATTACAGTCCAGATGACAGTGTGTCCACTACTTTCAGGTAGGTCTACTATAAAGTCCATAGCTATTTCTTCCCATGGTTGAGAAGGGTTTGCCACGGGTTGTAGTAGTCCAGGAGTTTTCCCTGGGATTCTTTTCATTGTGGCACATACGGTACAACTTTTTACATAGTTTTCCACATCCTTTTTCAGTCCCGGCCACCAGAATTGTCGGCGGGTGAGGTGTAGGGTTTTCAAATATCCAAAGTGTCCAGCCTGTTTTACATCATGGCTGTGTTTGAGAGCATTAAGACGGAGGGCTTCTGGCAAATATAGTTTTTCCCCCATGTAAGCCAAACCATCCCTGCACGTTAGGGAGGCCTGATTATCTTTGAACCATTGGTCGGTGAGGAGTTCTAGTTTTATTTTCTTTGCTCCAGGGTCATCAGGATTGGGGACCCTGCGAGGTGTAAGTTGAGTGGCAGTTTGCGGATCGGGGATAATTGCCTCGTTAACCTCTTCCCGTTCGCTCTTGTATTGGGGTAGCCGGGATAGCGCATCAGCTAGGAAGTTCTTTCCTCCTGGTATATACTTTAGAGTGAAGTCGAAGCGATTAAAGTACTGTGCCCACCGCACTTGCTTTGGGGACAATTTGCGGGGAGTTTTCAGTGCTTCTAAATTTTTGTGATCTGTCCATACCTCAAATGGCACCTTGCTCCCCTCCAGATAGTGTCGCCAGTTTAATAGTGCCCATCTAATCGCAAAGGCCTCTTTCTCCCAGATTGCCCATCTCCGCTCGCTCTCAGTAAATTTCTTAGAGGTGTAGGCGCAGGGTTGCAGGATCCCATTTT